>NC_066527.1:4966430-5148930 GCF_024679095.1 Eriocheir sinensis
TCCTGAACGGGAATATCACCCCTGAAAGCCCGGTTAATCTTCTCTGTGGCCTTGGGAAAGTGGGGATCCGATTCGTTTTAAGAATATGAACCTAAGACTGGTATCGTCAAACACTTCGAGGGTCTTGCTACGATTGTTTTCTAAGGCCGTCTGGTTGGCATAAGTGTTTTTCCCGTTCATTGCGCGGAAGCCTTGCAACACTACCGCCAGGGTCATGAAACCGCCCATGGAAACCCCGACAACTTCCGCGAGAGCGTTTTTAAATAGATGTCCTAAGGCTCCGAAGAGATTAAGAATATGAGAGCGTTTTTAAATAGATGTCCTAAGGCTCCGAAGAGATTAAGAATATGAGAGCGTTTTTAAATAGATGACCTAAGGCTCCGAAGAGATTAAGAATATGAGAGCGTTTTTAAATAGATGTCCTAAGGCTCCGAAGAGATTAAGAATATGAGAGCGTTTTAAATAGATGACCTAAGGCTATGAAGAGATTAAGAATATGAGAGCGTTTTTAAATAGATGACCTAAGGCTCCGAAGAGATTAAGAATATGAGAGCGTTTTTAAATAGATGACCTAAGGCTCCGAAGAGATTAAGAAGATGAGAGCGTTTTTAAATAGATGACCTAAGGCTCCGAAGAGATTAAGAATATGAGAGCGTTTTTAAATAGATGTCCTAAGGCTCCGAAGAGATTAAGAATATGAGAGCGTTTTTAAATAGATGACCTAAGGCTCCGAAGAGATTAAAAATATGAGAGCGTTTTTAAATAGATGACCTAAGGCTATGAAGAGATTAAGAATATGAAAGCGTTTTTAAATAGATGACCTAAGGCTCCGAAGAGATTAAGAATATGAGAGCGTTTTTAAATAGATGTCCTAAGGCTCCGAAGAGATTAAAAATATGAGAGCGTCTTTAAATAGATGATCTAAGGCTCCGAAGAGATTAAGAAGATGAGAGCGTTTTTAAATAGATGTCCTAAGGCTCCGAAAAGATTAAGAATATGAGAGCGTTTTTAAATAGGTGTCCTAAGGCTCCGAAGAGATTAAGAATATGAAGAAAATGGACCCAAGTCTTATGTTGAGGACCCCGTGTGGCGGCCCCCCGTGGCAGAGGCTTTTCAGGTGTGGTAATGTGGGACGCCGTCTTGTCCTAACGCAATCTAAACCACGAGTGATTATTTAAGGAGATTCATAATTAGGCAAAAAAAATAAGGTACGACGCTAAAGCTGTGAAAGACCGCCCATAACAACAAGTCTGATGTGTGAAATAAGATATGAGATGGTGAGATGCAGGGATGAGAGATGATGAGATGGTGAGATGCAGGGATGAGAGATGATGAGATGGTGAGATGCAGGGATGAGAGATGATGAGATGGTGAAATGCAGGGATGAGAGATGATGAGATGGTGAGATACAGGGATGAGAGATGATGAGATGGTGAGATGGTGAGATACTGAGAGTGACCACAAACAAGATCGAACAGGGATGCTGAAACGCTGTAGAAGGAACTGTGTGTGTGTGTGTGTGTGTGTGTGTGTGTGTGTGTGTGTGTGTGTGTGTGTGTGTGTGTTCGCCAGTACTTACCCGCCTCTCTGACTCATGTTCGTGTCTCAGAAAATTGATCTTACCTTTAGGAATAAATATTGATAAAGAAGGAATGTTTATATATAATCACCTGGAACTCCCCATCACTTTTTTAATCTTTCTGGAGAGTAGTAGTAGTAACAGTAGTCGTAGTAGTCATAGGAGTAGTAGTAGTCGTAGCTGTAATATTAGTAGTAGTAGTCGTAGATGTTGTAGTTGTAGTAGTAATAGTAGTAGTAGCAGTAGTAGTAGTAGTTGTTGTTGTTGTTGTTGTTGTCGTTATTATTGTTCTTTTGCGAGCTTTTACCATTGCATTTGGTCTTCATTGCTTCCTCAAATGCAAAAAAAAGAAAAGAAAAGAAAAGAAACTGCGGACAATAACTGTAATATTTATGTAGCCAAAAAAAAAAGTGTAATATTCAGTTAAAAAAAATGTAAAAGTCTACGGATAACAATTGTAACATTTAAGTAGTAACAAAAACTATAACAAAGTGTGAATAATAACTGTAATATATATCAAAACAGAGAGTTAATGATAGTCGCCCAGTCCCGCTCGTGTATTCTTTTTCACGGTGAAGGGAGCAGCTGAAGGGCAAGAATAAATAAAAGCAAAATGACCCGCTAGCACAGACTGGCCACTTGTATGCACTTAATGGAAGGAAGGGGGAGGGGAGGTTTTAATTGCCTAGTTAATTTGAAGTTGCATTTGTTTTTACTTCTTGAATCTTTTATGCTTCTTTGTTGTGCTTTCTAAGATATTTATAACCCGACCCTTCTGTAGCTCCATTAACAGCAGCTATATTATCTCGTCCTCTTCTTTAGGTTTATTTGTTGTGTATTTCAAGATATTAATACCCTCATTTGTCTCCCTATTTATACCTCCTATATTCTTTCGTTCTCTTTGTCATGTTTGTTTTGATGTGTATTTCAAGATATTAATACCCTCCTTTGTCTCCCTATTTCTACCTCCTATATTCTCTCGTACTTTTCCTCATGTTTGTTTTGTCGTGTATTTCAAGATATTAATACCCTCCTTTGTCACCCTTTTTCTACCTCCTGTATCTTTCGTTCTCTTTCTCATGTTTGTCTTGATGTGCATTTCAAGATATTAATTACTCTTCCCCAATTCCAAGTACCTGTATTCTCTCGTCCTCTGTCTGTGTTTGTTTTGCTGTTTATTTCAAGATATTCCCCCTAAATCCTATAAGTCTTTTTCTTCCCTCACTGTGTCGATGTCTGTCCCTCCCATCTTCTACACTCCACTTGGTCTATGCTTACTCTTCCCCATTTTCATTGTGTGACATTTCTCTTCGTTAAATTCCATCTCCCATTCTTTACTCCTTTCATGTTTTTCTTTTAAATCTTCTTGTTCCTATATTCTGTCGTCCTCTTTCTTATGTTTGTTTGTTGTGTATTTTAAGATATTGATAACCCTCCTCCTCTCTACCTCCATTCCTAGCACCTGTATTCTCTCGTCCTCTTTCTCATTCTCTCATTGCGGTCACTTTCATTTTCTCTCTCGGTGTCTCAGGTGTTTGGGGACTGCTGAAGAGACGGGTTATAGTGTCCCCAATCCTTTCTCTCTACCTGTTTGCTCGTATAATAACCGTGATAATAAAAGTTAATCTGAAGTGGGCTATTTACAGAGTGGGCAGATGTTAACAGAACCCGTGTATGAGAAGTGGGACACATATTCCTTAGCGACCTACTTTGCGACCATGCAGTGAAGGCCTTAAACGTCTCATCAAGCATTTCAACTGTGACTAGATAGAGTTGTGTTATGATAGTGAATAGATGAATGAATGCAGATTATTAAGATCCACTGAGGAAGAGTTGCAACACTTTTTTTTTTTTTTTTACAGTAAAGGAGGCAGCTCAAGGGCAAAAATAAAAGAGAGAAAAAGAGAGAGAGAGAGAGAGAGAGAGAAACAGAAACAGAAAGAAACAGAGACAGAGACAGACACAGAAACAGAGAGAGAGAGAGAGAGAGAGAGAGAGAGAGAGAGACTGTTATCGTGTGCTGTTTCGTTGAGAGGCAACCGTGCTAAACATACACACACACACACACACACACACACACACACACACACAGACACACACACACACAAAGAGGGCTTTCTCGCGATGGAGGTCAAAGAGAAAGATAATAAAGAAATATAAAAGGAAGTAGGGCTTCTCTCTCTCTCTCTCTCTCTCTCTCTCTCTCTCTCTCTCTCTCTCTCTCTCTCTCTCTCTCTCTCTCTCTCTCTCTCTCTCTCTCTCTCTCTCTCTCTCTCTCATCTATCTATCCATCTATGTCTATCTATCTATATTTATCTACATCTATCTTTCTATCCATCTATCTCATTGTTTTCGAAAGTTAAAATTTAGAGTAGCAGATTTTTTTCTCTAATGGTTTTTGAAAGATAAAGAAAACTAAATTTTTCCCTGTATCTCTCTTCCTCTATCTCATCCTCATTCTTTCTATGAGTGAATTTAAAGAGTTTCATTTTCTTACCTTTCCCCTCTCTCTCTCCCTCAGGTGTCTGCCGTGGTAGTGGCGGTGGTGGTAGCGGCGATGTGGTGTGGCCAGACGCAGGGTAAGGCTTCAGTCACACTTTCAGCAGATCAGAGCGGTCAGTAGCGGCATTAATATTTTTAGATAGTTTTGAATGTACAGACGCTCAGCTGTTCACACCGCAAGCAGAGCGGCGCAGCGAGGCGCGGAGCGGCACACTCGGGAAATTTGGTCGTATTTTTTGCTGCTCGCAGCTAGCGGTCCTCCACGGCTCCACCCTTCAATCAACATGGCCAAGAAGCTATCTACATAGGTGAATTTTTATTGCTGAAGCCAAGATTACAAAAACTGATCAGATTGTGCATAGTTGAGGTACAATTTAACCCGTCCAGCGCCGCTGACGGCTCTGAGCCGTCGCGTATATGTGTAATGCTCAGCCCCGCTGACGGCCCTCAGCCGTCGCAAGTTTTCGACCCTTTATCTCCGTACATAATTGTTTTATGCTTGTAATATTCACACACGTTATGAGTCAAGATACGGGGCAAGTTTACACTACTTGACAACTTACGTACCAGTCCTCACTTGTCACTCACAGTAGGAAATATTTGCGTGACGTCAATTCAGCCTTTGTGCTGGGTGCGTGCAGACATGGCTGACTGCCCGGGCTGCCCCCGCCAGGGGAAGATAATTCTCTCTCTGGCTGAAGCAGCAGATATGGTGTTAGAGTCAGATGAGTATATCGTCAGTGCCTCAGATGACGTGTTGGTGCACCTCCTCGCTTGGTAGAGCGACACGTCTCACGCTTCATCCCTCCTAACCCCACCAAAAAGAACCCTTTTCGAAGGTGTCATGTGTGTACCAACACGAAGCGCAGGGAGCAACGAAGGAAAGACACAAGGTCTTACTGTCAAGAGTGCGATGTTGGCCTGTGTTATGACAAGTGTTTCATGGACTACCATACCCTTCTACACTTCTGAAGCTCTGTGACTAACAGCGAGAAAAGATGCTAATTTTGTACACTGTTATAATAAGTGTGTAAATATATACTAGCCTACTACTTTCTCGCTTATCTATACCTTTTTTATCACATATTGGGAGTTAGTTTCAAAGTAAAAATAGCACAGGTGGGTGATACAGGCACAACAAGGCTGCCCCGCCACCTGCACCTTGACAACCAACACGCGGCAGAGCCTTGTCCCAAAGTTTCACATAATGTTGAAATTTATGTTGCTAAAACACATGATGCTTTATTCAGGAACATCCTAACACAACACTCATGTATCATACGCGTAAACCACTGCCTGATCTGTGTTCCTAACGGACGCCGGTCAACACCGTACCTCCCTCTCCGCCACCAGCTGGATGACGCGCGGAGCATAAACCCCTCTATTGAGCACTAAATGGCTATGGTGAGTGATTTTACGTACTTCAGGTGTTATAACTTCAGGTTTCCAATAGATTTCCGAGAAAAAAAAAATTCGAAAAATTTGTCGGGTCTGGGTGTTACCGCATCATACAACTTTGGCGGGGCTCAACGGGTTTTAACGATATATAATAGCCGTATGTTTAGAAAAGCTAATTTGGTGATATTCTGATCCTATACCCAATCATCAGTGACCCACACAGCCATGGGACTTGGCTTGAACAACGAACTTCCATGTTCCTTTGTAAATCGTTACATTTTTCATCATCCTTCAAGATAAACACCGAGGAGTTTATCGGGCTGTTGCCTGCGAATGATTCTTGTGCAGGTCGCCCTGCTCTGCTTATATGTGAACACCTAACCGCTCCGCTCTGCCCTGAAGAGACGAAGGGGTGAAAACTGAGGCCAGCGTTCTCAGAGGCTTCCGACTAACACAACAATTATTTCCCAAGACCACAAAGGAGATTAGACGGATTTTCATGAGTATATTTCACATTCACGATACAAAGTCCTGTCAAACTATCACTATGCTCATAAAACTACCCATGGAAATACCCACAACAACCCTTACGAAAGCCTTACCAAATGTGCGTGTGTTAGCTTTGTCAAATTATTACTAGGCTCATAAAACTATCCATGGAAATGCCCACTGCATCTACATCCCCTACGAAAGCCTTACCAAATGTGCGGGTGTGAACCTTGTCAAATTATCACTAGGCTCATAGAACTTCCCATGGAAATACCCACAACAACCTCAACGAAAGCCTTACCAAATGTGTGTGTGTCAGCTTTGTCAAACGTCTACTAGGCTCATAAAACTACCCATGGAAATACTAACACAACACCCACAACGAAAGCCTTATCAAATGTGCGTGTGTAAACCGCGAAATGTTTGAGAGTATGGGCCTTAATTTAATACAGTTCCCCCCTTCACGTAACTCTCTGCTCCCATTTTTAAAAGAAGAAAGAGGAAGATGGTAAGAAAAAGAATAATGGGTCGAATTTGCTTGTATTATTTTGGAAAGGGAAGGAAAAATGAGGTTGTGTTTTTCTTTACTTTCACTCTTTTATAACTTAGTGAAAATTATGTTTATCTAATTATCGTATATTTCGTTGTTATCTGTCTGTCTGTTTGCCTTTCTGTGTGTTTGTCTGTTTGTCCGAGAGAGAGAGAGAGAGAGAGAGAGAGAGAGAGAGAGAGAGAGAGAGAGAGAGAGAGAGAGAGAGAGAGAGAGAGAGAGAGAGAGAGAGAGAGAGAGAGAGAGAGAGAGAGAGAGAATTGCCATAAAAGGTGGAAAGAAAATAAAAGCAAAAAAAAAAAGCACTTCCAAAATGTTTACGTTATTAATATTTTCTTCAGCGTTATTTTTCTCCATAATTATCGCACCTTCTCCGTCTTACTTGTTTGCTCTGTTTCTCTATTTCGTTGTTTCTTTCCTTCTCTCATTTTTCTTCTTCCTTGTTTTCTTTCTTTTGAGTCATTTTTCATTTTTTGTTCCACTCGCTCTTGTTTTTTTTATTTCTCATGCTTTTCTTTTCTTTTTGTTCTTTCTTTTCCTAATTATTTTTCTTCTACTTTTGTACAGTTGTTGTTTTTTTCTTGTTTTTCTTATTATTCTTGTTCTTGTTTTTGTTCTTCTTGTTCTTGTTCTTTTCTTTTTTTTTTTTACAACAGAGGAGGCAGCTCAAGGGCACACAAAAAAAAACAATAATAAGAAAAAAGCCCGCTACTTGCAGCTCCCAAAAAAGAATTAAAAGAGGTGGCCGAAAGAGAGGTCAATTTCGGGAGGAGAGGTGTCCTGATACCCTCCTCTTGAAAAAGTTCAAGTCGTAGGCAGGAGGAAATACAGATGAAGGAAGATTATTCCAGAGTTTACCAGCGTGAGGGATGAAAGAGTGAAGATGCTGGCTAACTCTTGCATAAGGGGTTTGGACAGTGTAGAGATGAGAATGAGTAGAAAGTCGTGTGCAGCGGGGCCGCGGGAGGGGGGGAGGCATGCAGTTAGCAAGTTCAGAATAGCAGTCAGCGTGGAAATATCGATAGAAGATAGAAAGAGAGGCAACATCGCGGCGGAATTTAAGAGGTAGAAGGCTATCAGTAGGAGGAGGAGAGCTGATGAGACGAAGAGCCTTAGACTCCACTCTGTCCAGAACAGCTGTGTGAGTGGAGCCCCCCCACACGTGAGATGTTTACTCCATACGAGGGCGGACAAGGCCCCTGTATATGGATAGCACCTGCGCGGGGGAGAAGAACTGGCGGAGACGATACAGCACGCCCAACCTCGAGGAAGCTGGTTTAGCAAGAGAGGAGATATGAAGTTTCCAGTTGAGATTTTGAGTTAAGGATAGACCGAGGATGTTTAGTGTTGAAGAAGGTGACAGCTGAGTGTTGTCGAAGAATAGGGGATAGGTGTTTGGAAGATTGTGTCGAGTTGATAGGTGGAGAAATTGAGTTTTTGAGGCATTGAAGGACACAAGGTTCCTTCTGCCCCAATCGGAAATGATAGCAAGGTCTGAGGTTAAGCTTTCTGCAGCCTCCAGTCTGGAGTCGTGTACTTCCTGTAGAGATGGTCTTCTATTGAAAGAAGTTGAATAATGCAGAGTGGAGTCGTCGGCGTATGAGTGGACAGGACAGTTTGTTATGGAAAGAAGATCATTGATGAATAACAGGAAGAGAGTGGGTGATAGGACAGAGCCCTGTGGAACGCCATTGTTGATAGGTTTAGGGAAAGAGCAGTGACCGTCTACCACCGCAGAGATAGAACGGCCAGAAAGGAAACTGAGGAGTAGAGAAATACGTGGAATGTATGCCTCCATTCCAGAGACAATCACCTCTGTGATGCGCTGAGCACACACAGAGGGGTCTCTCTCCTGGAAGCAGTAATCATTCCACGGGAAATCGGAAAAGTACATCCTCAGGTCGCCCCACCGAGCTGAAGCAAAATGCCAGGAGCATCGCCTCTTCGGCGGGTCCAGAGGATGTACAGGAGCGATAGGACAAGATACAGAAATAAGGTTATGATCGGAGGAGCCCAATGGAGAGAACAGTTTGACAGAGTAGGCAGAAGGATTAGAGGTAAGGAATAGGTCTAGAATGTTGGGCCTGTCTCTTGTTCTCCTTCTTCTTCTTTTTCTTCTTCTCCTTCTTCTTTTCCTTCTTCTTCTTCTTCTTCTTTTCCTTCTTCTTCTTCTTCTTCTTTTCCTTCTTCTTCTTCTTCTTCTTCTTCTTCTTCAAAGACTGGCTCACTGAAAGAAAACAACGAGTTGTACTCAACGGACAGGCCTCCGAGTGGCTCCCGGTCACAAGTGGAGTGCCACAGGGGTCAGTGCTGGGACCCATACTTTTCATCATATATATCAACGACCTAGAACTAGGATTAAAATCCAATCTTTCAAAATTTGCCGACGACACAAAGGTGGGTGGGAAGGCCCTCACGACGGGAGACTGCGAAATTATCCAGAGAGACCTGGACCAGATCACTCGTTGGTCAGAAAAATGGCAGATGTCCTTCAACACTACCAAATGTAAAGTAATGCATATCGGATCCAGAAACAGCAACCACACATACCACATGGGTGGCGAACCACTACATGTTGTGCAAGATGAAAGAGACCTCGGGGTCACCATCAGCAGTGACTTGAAACAAACAAAACACTGCAAGTCCGCCTGTAAGAAAGCCAATACAATGCTTGGGTTCATAGCGAGGAACTTCGAATACAAGACGCCGGGAGTTATGTTATCCTTGTATAATTCGCTGGTAAGGCCCCACCTGGAATACGCCGTGCAATTCTGGTCTCCTAATTACAGGAAAGACATTGAATTACTTGAGAGAGTACAGCGCCGCGCCACGAAGATGATACCATCACTGAGGACGAAACCCTATGAAGAACGACTCGAGCGACTCAACCTCTTCACGATGGAAAAGAGACGACTGCGGGGAGACATGATACAAGTCTTTAAGTACCTGAACAAGCTCAGTAACGTTGATCACTCCAAACTCTTCACGCTACAAACTAACCTGAGAACAAGAAACAACGGAAAAACAATTCAAGCAAAGCGATGCAATACCGACATCGGCAGGAGTTACTTCTCGAATAGAGTTGTTCGCCACTGGAACAGCCTTCCTGCAGAAGTGGTTAGCGCAGAGACCATCAACTCCTTCAAGAAACGCATTGATCGCCACTTTGCTGCATCGGGAGTGAACTGAACGTTCCCAAGAGTAGGTACACAAGTGCTTTAATCCTTCCCTGCAAGCCACTCCTGTGGCAAACGGATTGATTAAATCACTGAACGCAGGCAGCCTAGTTATGAGCCAACAGGCTTTCTGCTGCCTGCTAGTCCATGTTTCCATGTTTCCATGTTTCCATGTTTCTTCTTTTCCTTCTCCTTCTTCTTCTTCTTCTTCTTTTTTTCCTTCTTCTTCTTCTTATTATTATTATTATTATTCTTTTTCTTCTTCTTTTTCTTCTCCTTCTTCTTCTTCGAAATTACGAGACAAAAATTTTCTTCAGCGTCATTTTCAGCCATATCGCTCCTTCGCCGCCTTACATACATACATACATACACACATACACACATACATACATACATACATACCGCCCATTTAGCCGCCATACCTACCTATTTATACCTACCTACCTGCCTACATACATACATACATAGTTACATACATACATACATACATACATAGCTACATTCATGGCGTGACGAGGGAAAATAGCACTCAGAAATGTTCACACACCTTCATGCAAATTTCAAATGAAGGTTGTGTGCATTAGTTTGTGTGTTTAGGCACGATCGTTTCCCCCCTCCCCTCCCCTCCCCCCTCTCCTTTCTTCCCCCCCTCCCTCCCCCTCCCACACACTCCCGATTGTAAGATTGTTTTTTTGTTGTTGTTGTTTTTGTTGTTGTTTTCTTCTCTCTCCTATCTTGTTTTGTTTTGTCTGTGTTTGTTCTCTTTTATTTGTTTGTTTGTTTTTCTTTTTCTTCATCCTTTTCTTTTCTTTTTTTGTCTTATTTTTCTTTTTTGTTCTATTTGATCTTGTTCTGTTTTTCGCGTTATACTTCTTTCTTCCTCTTCTTCATCTTTTTCTTCTTCATTTTCCACTTCTTGTTCTTCTTCTTTTAACCTGTTTTTGTTCTTGTTCTTGTTCTTGCTTCTGTTCTTCCTGTTATTATCATTTTTTTTCTTCGTCTTCTATTCTGTTTTTATTCTTGTTCTTGTTATCGTTATTGTTCTTTTCTTGCTCTGCTTTTTCTCCTTCTTTTTTTCTTTTCCTTCATCATCATCATCATCATCATCATCATCATCATCATCCATTTCCTCCTTCTTTTTCTTCACCTTCGTCTCATAAAAAAAACTATACCCCCAAATTACTCTTTTATTTCATGCGTATTACTGTCACTGCAAAAAAACAAAGTAAAGTAAAACCCTTGAACTCACAACACGTTTATAACAGGTCATTTTATTGTGCTTTTCCGTGAGCCGCTCCATTATATATAAAAACACGAGGTAGGTTTACGGTCGGCACCCTCGGACGCTTTCGGCTCCAACAACAACTAATTCCAGGGGCCGAAAAAGAGGTTAGTCGGGTTCCCATGAGTGTTGCTTCTGATATATTTGATCTTGCTCTTCTTCTCCTTATTTCCCTTTTTCTCCTTTTTTTTCTATTTCTTCCTCTTCTTCGTCTTCCTCGTCTTCCTCTTCCTCTTCTTGTTTTTGTTCTTCTTCTTGTTCTTCTTCTTCTTCTTCTTCTTCTTCTTCGTGGTACAGAAGCCTCGTCAAACTACCATCAGGGACATAAAACTACTCAGGGAAATATTTACACAACAACCTCTTTTACGGAAACCTTGCCAAATGTGTGTGTGTGTGTGTGTGTGTGTGTGTGTGTGTGTGTGTGTGTGTGTGTGTGTGTGTTTGCGAGTATCGATTTTATGAACACTCTAGACCCCCCCAAAATTGCACTTACTCCCGCCTCTGTCAGAACGTTGAAATTTGCGACTTGAACGACAAAGAACGTGTTAGACTTAAGCGAAAAAAAGTGTATTGCGAGTTTAACCTTTTAGTGATCGTTCAATGCATTTCACACACACAAAAAAAAAAAAAACACGGTACAGTTAAACCAAAATAGAGCGATTAGCATTGAACCTGTAGTAGTAGGAGTAGTAGTAGTAGTTGTAGTGGTGGTGGTAGTAGTAGTAGTAGTAGTAGTAGTAGTAGTAGTAGCAGTAGTAGTAGTAGTAGTAGTATAATGATAAAAATAATAAGACAAACAGTAACAAAAATAACAATGTCAAAAATATCAGAAAAGATCTAATATCATCCAATCACCATAAGCCTTTTTTTTTCCTTTCACTTTTTTCCTTTCTTTTTTTTCCCATCAACCAATCAATGCACGGAACGTAACACACACACACACACACACACACACACACGGACCTCCCCCTCCGCCCCCCCCAGCACACACACATACATACCTCCCCCCGCCCCCCACACACACGTAGACACAGACCCCCCCCCACACACACACAACCCCCCCCCCTTCTCCCTCTCACACATTTTCACTTGATCAATAATTCCTGGACGGTTACCACAACACTAAATCCCTTCCACCCCTCTTCCCCTTACTCCCCAACCCCCTACTTTCACCCCTACCCCCGTCACACATCCCCCCACCCCTTCCATTAACCCCAAACACTTTCCTTCTCCCTCTTCTCTCAACCTCCACCGTTACCTACCACCCCTAACATGACGTCTATCACCCCACTTCTCCCCAACGTATCCTCCCCACTTTTTCCCTTAGTATCCACCCCACCTCTCTCACAGACACATACTCCCCGCCTTATCACTAACAAAACCACCTGATCACCCTACAGCTCTCCCCAAACACATACTTCCCACCTCCTCTAACTTCCTTCCCAATATATTCCACACAGATATCCTCCCCATCTCTCGTAACATCCTCCCCACCTCACCCTCAACAAAATTTCTTCATCACTTCCCATCTCTCTCCCAATATATCCTCCCCACCTCTCCCCCTAACCTCCTCCCCATCTCCCTCTTACACATCATCTCTCCCCACCCCTATCACCCCCTTCACACTAGCCTTCACCCTTATCACCCCGAGATCCCCTTTGACACCCTTGCGGCTTCTTTTTCACCCCACCACTCACCCCTTCCCTTCACCCCTCCCCACTTCACTCTTCACCCCAAAATTCACTATTCACCCCAAAATTCACTTCGTTATTGTTCCTACTGCGTCGTGAGCCCTTTAACACACACACACACACACACACACACACACACACACACACACACACACACACATGTCTGTCTGTAAGCATTGTCTCTCTCTCTCTCTCTCTCTCTCTCTCTCTCTCTCTCTCTCTCTCTCTCTCTCTCTCTCTCTCTCTCTTTTATAGCCCTTCACTAAACACAATCAACCATATCAATATCACAAATCACTCCTCCTCCTCCTTCTCCTAAGCAGTCCTCTCTGCACGTCAAATGAGATATCGATTCTTATACAAACCAACAAATCTGATATCCTAGACAATGATGAGGTGGTGGTAGCAGTAGTAGTAGTAGTAGTAGTAGTAGCAGTAGTAGTGATAATAGTAATAGTAATGATAGAAAAACATGACGATAACACAGAGAGAGAGAGAGAGAGAGAGAGAGAGAGAGAGAGAGAGAGAGAGAGATTTACATAGAAAATCAGACCACACAGACCCCATGGTCCAGACTTGGTGGTCTGTCCTTAAACCTAAGTGATTTTACATTAATCAGAAGACTCCAAACGTTGCATTTCTACTCTAGTTGATATTAAGTTGAAGGAAGTGACGGTCGAGCTTATTTTTAAAGGAGTCAATCGTGTTACACTGGACCACTGATGGTGGAAGCTTATTCCATTCTCGCACTACAACGTTGGTGAAGAAAAATTTGGTGCAGTCTGAATTTACTTGTCTACATCTGAGTTTTACGCCATTGTTCCTCGTGCGCAAAGTGTCATCGATCATAAACAATGTTGATCTGTCTACATTCGTGAAACCATTAAGTATTTTAAAACATTCGATCAGTTTTACTCTGAGGCTACGTTTATCAAGAGAGAACATGGTAAGGGTGGAAAGCCTTTCTTCGTAGGATTTGTTGCGCAAGGAAGGGATCATTTTCGTTGCCCGACGCTGAACACCTTCTAATTTAGCAATATCCTTTGCATGGTGGGGAGACCAAAACTGTACCGCATATTCCAAGTGGGGTCTGACTAAACTGTTGTAGAGCAGGAGTATTACATCTTTATTCTTATATAAAAAGTTTCTTTTAATGAAGCCCAACATTCTGTTCGCTTTATTTGCTGCATCGATGCATTGCTGTGAGAATTTGAGGTTTGACGCGATTTTGACCCCCAAGTCCTTGACGCATTGAACGCTTTTGAGTTTAACGCCGCGCATTTCGTAATCGAACTTCTTATTCCTCGTTCCAACTTGAAGGACCTGGCACTTGTCTACGTTAAAGGGCATCTCCCATCTATCCGACCAAGCTGAAATTTTGTGCAAATCCTCTTGGAGGCTTTGCCTGTCTTCGTCAGTGAGAACCGAGTTACCAATCTTTGTGTCGTCTGCAAATTTACTAAGAGAGAGAGAGAGAGAGAGAGAGAGAGAGAGAGAAACAAATATATACATGCCTACAGCAATAATGAATAGAGGATGAATAGAGAATGATTATAGGAGAGAGAGAGAGAGAGAGAATAAATGAACTATACCACAAACAGATGATTGATGAAGCCTAAAGAAAGGGCTGAATAAGAGGCTTTGTACACACACACACACACACACACACACACACACACACACACACACACACACACTAAAGATAATGTTCCTGATAATTTTCTTTTCCTTTTTTTTAATCTTTATTGTAAACTCATTTCTCTGTTTAGTTTTGAAGCAAAAAAATATATATACCGGATGATTTTTTTCTTTCTATTATTATTATTTTTTGTCTATTTTATTTTACTCCTAATTTTCCTTTTTTCTTTATATTTTGCTACTTTTTTATTCCTATATTTTTTTCCTTTTTCATTATATTTGTCTACTTTATTTTACTCCTAATTTTCCTTTTTCGTTATATTTTTCCACTTTATTTTACTCCTAATTTTCCTTTTTCATTATATTTTTCTACTTTATTTTACTCCTAATTTTCCTTTTTCGTTATATTTGTCTACTTTATTTTACTCCTAATTTTCCTTTTTCGTTATATTTGTCTACTTTATTTTACTCCTAATTTTCCTTTTTCGTTATATTTGTCTACTTTATTTTACTCCTAATTTTCCTTTTTCATTATATTTTTCCACTTTATTTTACTCCTAATTTTCCTTTTTCATTATATTTTTCCACTTTATTTTACTCCTAATTTTCCTTTTTCATTATATTTGTCTACTTTATTTTACTCCTAATTTTCCTTTTTCATTATATTTTTCCACTTTATTTTACTCCTAATTTTCCTTTTTCATTATATTTGTCTACTTTATTTTACTCCTAATTTTCCTTTTTCGTTATATTTGTCTACTTTATTTTACTCCTAATTTTCCTTTTTCATTATATTTTTCTACTTTATTTTACTCCTAATTTTCCTTTTTCGTTATATTTGTCTACTTTATTTTACTCCTAATTTTCCTTTTTCATTATATTTGTCTACTTTTTTTACTCCTATTTTTCGTTTTTTTTTTTCCTTTTTTCCTCATATTTGTCTACTAATTTTACTCACAATTCTCTTTTTTTTTCTTTTTTCATTATATTCATCTTTTTTTCCTCCTAATTTTCCTTTTTTTCCTTTTTTCATTATATTTGTCTACTTTTTTACTCACAATTTTCCTTTTTTTCTATTTCTATTCCTTTGTTCCTGGTCGGTTTTTTCTTTGTTTCCTTCTTTTATTCCTTCCTTCCCTGTTCCTTTATTCCCAATCGTTCGTTTTGTTTCCTTCTTTTATCTTTTTCCTTCTTTATACTTTCATTCCTAGTCGTTTTCTCTCTGTTTCCTTCTTCCATTCCTTCCCTTCTTTATTCTTTATTCCATGTATCCTTTGTTTATCCCTCTACGTCACCCTCTTTACCTCTCTCCTTAAACACGCACTTATACTAATACTTATACTTATTCTTTAATTTATTGCTGGTCATTTTCACGGGTCATGTTTCATGTCTTCCCTAACTAGTCTTAAACACGAAGACGCGTTTAAACTGTCTATTCAGGTGTGCAAAAAGGTGACTGCTGGGCAGGTGATTTACATAGATAGATTTACATAGAAAATCAGACCACACAGACCCTATGGTCCAGACTAGGTGGTCTGTCCTTAAACCTAAGTGATTCTACATTAATCAGATGGCTCCAAAACGATGCATTTCAACTCTAGTTGATATTAAGTTCAAGGAGGTGACGGTCGAGCTTGTTTTTGAAGGAGTCAATCGTGTTACACTGGACCACTGACGGTGGGAGCTTATTCCATTCTCGCACTACAACGTTAGAGAAGAAAAATTTGGTGCAGTCTGAATTTACTTGTCTACATTTGAGTTTTACGCCATTGTTCCTCGTGCGCAAAGTGTCATTGATCATTAACAATGTTTATCTGTCTACATTCGTGAAACCATTAAGTATTTTAAAACATTCGATCAGTTTTCCTCGGAGGCGACGTTTCTCAAGAGAGAACATGTTAAGGGTGGAAAGTCTTTCTTCGTAAGATTTGTTGCGCAAGGAAGGGATCATTTTTGTTGCCCGACGCTGAACACCTTCTAATTTAGCAATGTCCTTTGCATGGTGGGGAGACCAAAACTGTACCGCATATTCCAAGTGGGGTCTGACTAAACTGTTGTAGAGTGGAAGTATTACATCTTTTTTCTTGAATAAAAAGTTTCTTTTAATGAAGCCCAACATTCTTTTCGCTTTATTTGTTGCATCGATGCATTGCTGTGAGAATTTGAGGTTTGACGCGATTTTGACCCCGAAGTCCTTAAAGCATTTAACGCTTTTGAGTTTAACGCCGCGCATTTCGTAATCGAATTTCTTATTCCTTGTTCCAAATTGAAGGACCTGGCACTTGTCTACGTTAAAGGGCATCTCCCATCTATCCGACCAAGCTGAAATTTTGTGCAAATCCTCTTGGAGGCTTTGCCTGTCTTCGTCAGTATGAACCGAGTTACCAATCTTTGTGTCGTCTGCAAATTTACTAATGCGATTATTGAGTCCGACATCCACATCGTTGATGTAAATAATGAAGAGCACTGGGCCAAGAACCGAGCCCTGAGGGACGCCACTAGTGACCGGCGCCCACTCTGAGTTAAATCCGTCAATCACCACTCTTTGTTGTCTGTTGCTCAACCAATTCGCGATCCATTGGTGTACTTGACCGTCAATGCCTATTTGCTTTAATTTGTAAAGTAATTTATGATGTGGGACTTTATCAAACGCTTTTTGGAAATCAAGATAGACTACGTCCAGTGATTTGATTACGTCAACAAACCGTGAAGAGATCGTTATAAAAGGTTAATAGGTTTGATAGGCAGGATCTTTTGTTACGGAAGCCGTGTTGTGAGTCCCCAATTAATGAGTGGCTTTCAAGGTAACTCACAATTTTGTCTCTAATTATGCTCTCAAGTAGCTTACCTACAACCGAAGTTAGACTAATGGGCCTGTAATTATCTAGTACTTTTTTGTCTCCTTTCTTAAAAATCGGTGTCACGTTAGCCTTTTTCCAATCCGAAGGGACGATGCCTTGTCGCAAGAACATATTGAATACGGTTGTGAGGGGGGAGAGTATTTCGCTCTTTGTTTCTTTGAGCAGAGTAGGATATACTTTGTCAGGTCCAGGACTTTTATTTGTTTTAAGTGATTGGAGGGCTTTCAAGACTTCATCGGTTGTTATTTCAAAGTTAGGCAATGCATGCTCGGGATTTACATTAGTACTGGTGTTGGTGGTATTGGTGGGAGGACTGTTAGTATTAAACACCGAGGAAAAGTAATTATTTAATAGGTTTGCAACGTGTTGGCTGTCAGTCGCAGTCAGTCGCTGTCAGTCGCTGTTTGTTAAGGGTCCAATTCCACTTCTGATCGCCTTTCTGTTGGCTGCAATAGTTTCTTCATATCTACGCTTTGCCTGACATACTAATCTGTTTACTCGTCGCCTGGCATCATGGTAAAGTCTAATGTTTTCGGGCGTGCTTTGCTCTTTCCTTAGCCTGTAAAACAATTTTCTTTCCTTGACTGAGTGTTTAATTTCGCTGTTAAACCAAGGTGGGCTTTTATTAGTGTTACTTCGCTTCTCACACAAGGGAACGAATGTGTTCTGCTGAGTGAGTAAATGATTTTTAAAGCTTAGCCAGGCGTCCTCTACATTACCGTCATCTGATAGTTGCATTTCTATTAGTTTTCGTCGGATTTTTACGAAGTTAGCTCTTTTGAAATCGGGCACCTTTACTTCATTTTCAGTCACTTATGTTTGAGCTCTAATGTCGACGCGGACTAATTTATGATCGCAAGAACCGAGGTGTTCTCCTACCGTGACATTACTGACTAGGTTATCTTGGGTCGTTATAACAAGGTCGAGTATGTTATTTTGTCGAGTTGGTTCAGACATCATTTGGCTTAGATAATTTTCTTCTAAAAATTCGATCATTCTGTGTGATTCGCCTTCTGCACCTGACAGTGTCGCCCAGTTGATATGGGGGAGGTTAAAGTCTCCTAATATCAGTGAGTCGCTGTTATTAAGTGACTGCCTTAAAAAGCTGTACATTTCAAGATCGGCATCGAGTGATTGTCCGGGAGGCCTGTAGGTGACATATATTTAAATTGACCTTTGCAATGTTTACTCGCACGCACAAATGTTCAACGTTACTGTCTCCTGGTGTTTGTCAGTGGGTTGCAAATAGCTTTTGACAAAAAGGGCGACACCACCGAGAGAGAGAGAGAGAGAGAGAGAGAGAGAGAGTTCCGGCCGGGCTTCTCTCGCCGCTTTGTTTTACTCTTTTCCATAGACACGGGCGGTCACCACGTGTCTCGCCCATGTGACGCCTTTGTTTGGGTCGGTATCTTCCGGATTCGGTGGCATTTTTTCACCCACGCCGACCCACCATGAACTGGATATTTCCGGTTTAGGGGGAGCGGCATATTCCCGCCCGCCTACCTGTTTCCCGCGCGCGCGTAGCTCCTCACACCAGCCCGCCCGACCCGGGGTCAATGTTGCCACCGAGCTGCTCTTTTCATTTATATCTCTTCGGCTCGTTTTCAATGTATTGTAACATACTATATATATTTTATTTTATGTTTAGGTTAGGATATTTATGTATTGTATATAAACTATGTATTTTGTGTTGTCGTGGGGTTTGTTGCCCCGCACCGCTAGCGACGTCTGGCAGCCCGCTCGCGGGGCGGCGAGGCGGCGTCGCCCCATATATAAGGAGTGACCCTAGGTTTATTAAGGGGTAAATCTTAAGAACGGAGAAAGAATCACCCCCATGACACCCTCACAGCCAACGGATTCCCACCTATCGTGATCCCTAACCCTCCCGACTCAAGCAAGATCATCCAGAAAAACATCCCTTCTCAACCTGTCATCCCAACACCTACCGCGAGTGACATGCCCCGATCTCCTGCAATCGCTACCGACTCCTCAGAAGACGACAGCGATGCTCCAGAGGCCTCCAGCGACGACGACGAGGGCGCAGACGGCTCTCGGCAACAACAGCTCCCTCCCACTTCCAGCGAGAACGAGGTCAACACATCACCGCCCCATCCTGTGACACGTTCAAGCACACAAGAAGCGAGCGGCAGTAACAAGCCCTCCACCTCCACATCACACGCTGCTGTCCGTACCATCAACCTGGATCCCTCCCAGAGCCTAAAACCCAAAAAGAAGACAAAGAAAAAGAAAACCGAAACCTAACTCACAAATATGGAACAAATCAAAATAATTCAACATAACGTACTTCATTGGAGGAACAGAAGATTCGGTCTCACCAACATTTACAAATCATTAGACCCGGAAGTCATTCTCATCAACAGCCATGGTATGAAGAACGGCGAACCCTTAAAGATCCACGGCTATGTCGTACATAAGAAGAACGAATCGAACACCCACAAGGCCACAACGATGGCACTGCCATAGCCATCAAACACGGAGTGCAACACCGTATACTTGATGACTTCATGTCCGACGTCCTTGCCGCAGAGATCCACACCTCCACCGGTAAAATCATCGTCGCCACCCTCTACCAACTGCCGGCGAGAGACTACCTCCCTGTGCCAGACTTCATCTCCCTCTTACGACGTCACATTCCCGTATATATGATAACAGATCTGAACGCTAACCATCCGTTCCTGGGGTACAGAACCAGCAATGTCAAAGGCAGACAGCTTCTCCATTTAACAAACAACAAAACCATGAGACTCATTGGCCCACAGTTCCCAACATATCTGGCACATAACACGGCCTCCACACCAGACATTATTCTAACAAACTTCAGGACATACCACAATACCCACATAGCGCAAGGCCCCATAACCACCAGTGACCACTTCCCCATCATCTTTACAATCTCCGTAAAACCAATCTTAACTCCCGCTTCCCCTAGGCCTGATTACAAACGCGCAGATTGGGACGCCTTCAAAGCCGACATCAATAACAAATTCAACAACCCGGAAGGTGCCATCGAAGCCCGCACGGACGCCGTCGATGCAAACACAGATCAGTGGTACGATGCAATACGTACGTCTCTCACAACTCACATTCCCACAACCCACTACAAGACACCGCCCTGCACTACATTCAGTCACCAAACCAATGTTTTAATGGTACAGTTTACTGCGATCACCAGAGAAGCAGCAGCGCACGGCTGGACCCATGACCTCTACAGACGATACAAGCAACTCCAAGCAAGCCTCCAAGACTCCCTCATAGGGGACAGCCAGAGACACTGGTCCCCCCTCGTCTCCAAAACTGCCTCGCTTTACAACGAACCTGCGGCCTTCTGGCGTAACATCAAGAATCTCATGGGAAATGACAACACGACGACATCATACCTCAGGGAACCCGGTGGAGAGAAACTGCACACAAACAGCGAGAAAGAAGCTGGCTTCCGAGGGATTTGGGAAGCTGTTTTCTCTGGCAATGAGCAGGAGGGCGACGCCAACACCAACACTCTCGTTGAAACGACCCTGACCGAACACGCCCATAGAACACACCCACTGGCTGATCATCCACAGGAGGAGAACAATGCCCACTTCCTGGAACAAGATATCACCAACGACGATATCCAAAATGTGATTAAGGCAATGAAAAACACCAGCCCGGGGAGCAGTGGGATCAATAAGAAGATTCTAAAACACCTCCCAGAAAGCGCGTTCACCAGACTCCGTCACATTTTCAACATCACACTCAAACTGGGCTACTTCCCGAGCAATTTTAAAGAGGCCACACTAACATTAATCCCAAAATCAGGAAAATCCCCATCCTTGATCACCAGTTACAGACCGATTTCATTACTAGAGGTGCCCGGCAAAACCTTTGAAAAAATTATAAACCTCCGACTAAGACTACGCCTTGAAGCTGACAACTACCACTACCCCTTACAATTTGGATTCCGGCAAAGCCGAGGAACGGCGCATGTTCTCGCCATGACAGCGGAGTCAACAGCACAAAACAAGGCTGACAAGGGTCAATGCCACGTTGTCATGAGAAACATCACGAAGGCGTTCGACAAAGTTTGGCACCCAGGTTTAAAGTACAAAATCCTGCAACTCGATCTCCCTGTCTCTCTCGAAAGGCTAATATGCAACATTCTAGATGACAGGAAGGCGAGGATCAGAGTTGGAAATCACCTAGGCGACAACTTTGATCTACGCTGTGTGGTCCCTCAGGGCAGCGTGTTATCCCCTACTCTCTTTGCCATATACACCAGAGACATTCCAACCCCTACCACCGGAATTAACATCACATACGCTGACGATGTCACGCAAATAACAGGTTACCAAGGCCCGTCTATCAACATGGCACAGAGAGCTATGACAAGGGAAATCGAAGTCATTAACAGGTATGAGGACAAATGGAAGCTAGAAACAAATCAAACCAAATTCACCGTCATCCGTCTCGGCTCAAGAAAACACGAAGAAATAGTGACAACAGCTGGAAGGCACCTCACTCTAACTCAAACTCATGCAATGGTGGTCGCCCACTAATCTATCTACTTCCACTGTCTTTATATTCCTACTTGTCTTCCTCTGAATACCTCTTCTTTCCTTCACCCTCCTCTCCTAAAAAAATAAATAAATAAAAAAAATTATCTCTTCCCTTGTTTGTTCCCGTTCACCCGTCGAGTTAGAAGGGAGGCCGGCTCCTCTCTCTCCCCTTTTGTGTCCCTGCAGCGCCTTCTGCAGTAGTCCACGCCTGCAAGTGTGTGTTTTCTTTTATGAGAGAGAGAGAGAGAGAGAGAGAGAGAGAGAGAGAGAGAGTCGTTAGTGCTTTAAGGTAAGGTTTTTATTTTGTGTGTGTGCTTTTCGTGTCCCGTTTTGAAGTGTTTTCGTGTTTATGACGCTTTGCCCTCGTGATCAATGCTGCCCCTCGTTCAAGTGTTTTCATTAGTGTTTTGTGCTTTTGTTATATTATTTGATTCATGTTTTTAAAGGAGAGTGTTAGCTAAGGCAATCTTGGGTTTACTTTTCTTTTGTTATTAATATAAATATTAACTTTTTGTAAATATATTATCTTTGTATTCATTTTGCGTTTCCGTTTTCCATTTCCTTTGTTTTAAGTTATTCATTTTCCTTTTATTGTTGTTCGGTTAAGGGAAAAAGAACCTGGTGTTTTGAGGCCTAACCAATTAACCCAGTTTTTGTTTTGTCTTTGTTTTTTTTGTAACTTTTCCCAAGACCCCTGACCACACCAGCGTTACGACACTGGTGACGTAACAAGAGTAAAGCGTGAGGAATGAAATGCAGAACGGACAAGTGTAGCTGGGAATAGAGGTGAGGAGGAGGAGGGGGAGGGGGAGAGATTTTAAGTGGAAGTGTAGCGGGGATCGAAGGAAAGGAAGACAAACGGAGATGGAGACAAAGATACGAGAATAAACGTGAAGGGGAAGAGATGATAAAAAAAAATAGAAAAGAAAGAAAAGGCAACCGGGAAAAAAAGAAAAAAAAAGAAAAGAAAAGTAGGAGATAAGAGGAAAAATATATGATAAAAATGGGATAAAAAACAAAGGAGGTAACAGCAAAAAAAAAAATGTAGCAAAATATGACAAATCTTACTGAAAAAAAAATAATAGCAAATGACAAAGAGGAACGCAAACATAGAGGAGATAGAGGTGGGGAGAGAGAGAGAGAGAAAGGGAGAGAGGAAAATGGGGAGAAAGAAGATCAGATGGGGAGGTAAAAGGTAAGGAGGTGGGGAGGGGAAGGTGGGGAGGAGAGAGAAAGGGAGAGGGGAAGATGGGGAGAAAGAAGGTCAGATGGGGAGGTAAAAGGTAAGAAGGTGGGTAGGAGAGAGAAAGGGAGAGGGGAAGATGGGGAGAAAGAAGGTCAGATGGGGAGGTAAAAGGTAAGGAGGTGGGGAGGAGAGAGAAAGAGTGAGAGGAAAATGGGGAGAAAGAAGGTCATATGGGGAGATAAAAGGTAAGGAGGTGGGGAGGAGAGAGAAAGGGAGAGGGGAAGATGGGGAAAAAGGTCAAATGGGGAGGTGAAAGGTAAGGAGGTGGGGAGGAGAGACAAAGGGAGAGATAAAAATGGGGAGAAAGAAGGTCAGATGGGGAGGTGACAGGTAAGGAGGTGGGGAGGGGAAGGTGGGGAGGAAAGAGAAAGGGAGAGAGGAAGATGGGGAGAAAAAGTCCAATGTGGAGGTGGAAGGTAAGGAGGTAAGAAGGGGAAGGTGGGGAGAAAGGTCAGATGGGGAGGTGAAAGGTAAGGAGGTGGGGAGGGGAAGGCGGGGAGGAGAGATACGGAATTCGAGGGGGAGGGGGAAGGGGGAGTCAGTAGGTATGTTAAAAGCTCTGGCAATTATGTAGTTAAATCTTCATTCATTCCCCCCCCCCCTCCCCCATCTCTCCCTGCCTTTAACTACCGGGGTAATTAACAAAGGACACCAGTATCATTAGTTCAAGCATAGCAATTGGCATTTGTCTGGCTATCCTCCATCCTTCAGTATCTTCATTCCCTCACTTTCTCGTTGGTAAACCTCAGTCAGCCTCCCTTCGTATGAGTCTCCTTCCCTCTTTCCTTCCTTTCTTCTTACGACTCCGGCCACCTCACTAACTAATGCAAGAGTTAACCAGTATCTTCATTCCTTCACCCCTTCACTGGTAAACCTCAATCAGCCTTCCTTCTTATGTGTTTCCTTCCTTCTTTCCTTCCTTCCTTTCTTCCTTCCCTCGATTACTACCAACTCACTTATGCAAGAGTTAACCAGTATCTTCATTCCTTCACCTCTTCGCTGGTAAACTTCGATCAGCCATCCTTCGTGTGTATTTCCTTCCTTCCTTCCTTCCTTCCTAGGACTATGACCAACTAACTAACTTCTCTACGCCTGTTTTGACCTGACCTTGACCTGATTTTACCTGACCTTGACCTGATTTGACCTTCCCTCCATCAGCCAAAACCAACAAACTTCAGGTGCATCACGAATTACCTGCTTACTCACCTGTAATTAGCCCCCCTTTACCTGTCCCGTCAAGACTCACCCCGGGCCTCGCAGCACTTTCACTTATCAAACTTAGTGTCCGGTTGTGTGTTTGTGTTAATTGTCTCGATTTTGTTGTTGTTTTTGTTGTTGTTGTTGTTGTTGTTGAAAGGTATACTGTTAAACTATTTTGCGGGTATGATTCTCTCTCTCTCTCTCTCTCTCTCTCTCTCTCTCTCTCTCTCTCTCTCTCTCTCTCTCTCTCTCTCTCTCTCTCTCTCTCTCTCTCTCTCTCTCTCTCTCTCTCTCTCTCTCTCTCTCTCTCTCTCTCTCTCTCTCTCATCACTTACTCACTCAGCAGGACACATTCGTCCCCTTGTGCGAGAAGCGAATTAACACTAATAAAAGCCCACCATGGTTTAATAGCGAAATTAAACACTCAGTCAAGGAGAGAAAATTATTTAACAGAATAAAGAAAGAACAAAGCACGCCCGAAAACATTAGACTCTATAATGATGCCAGGCGACGAATAAACAGATTAGTACGTCAGGCAAAGCGTAGATATGAAGAAACTATTGCAGCCAACTGTAAAAATAATCCGAAATCCTTCTTCAGTTACATAAACAACAGAAAGGAGATCAGAAGTGGAATTGGACCCTTAACAAACAGCGACGGTGCACTAGTGACTGACAGCCAGCACATTGCAAACCTATTAAACAATTACTTTTCCTCGGTGTTTAATACTAACAGTCCTCCCACCACTACCACCAACACCAGTACTAATGTAAATCCCGAGCATGCATTGCCTAACTTTGAAATAAAACCCGATGAAGTCCTTAAAGCCCTCCAATCACTTAAAACAAATAAAAGTCCTGGACTTGACAAAGTATATCCAACTCTGCTCAAAGAAACAAAGAGCGAAATACTCTCCTCCCTCACAACCGTATTCAATATGTTCTTACGACAAGGCATCGTCCCTTCGGATTGGAAAAAGGCTAACGTGACACCGATTTTTAAGAAAGGAGACAAAAAAGTACCAGGTAATTACAAGCCCATTAGTCTAACTTCGGTTGTAGGTAAGCTACTTGAGAGCATAATTAGAGACAAAATTGTGAGTTACCTTGAAAGTCACTCATTAATTGGGGACTCACAACACGGCTTCCGTAACAAAAGATCCTGCCTATCAAACCTATTAACCTTTTATAACGACCTCTTCACTGTTTATGACGTAACCAAATCACTGGACGTAGTCTATCTTGATTTCCAGAAAGCGTTTGATAAAGTCCCACATCATAAATTACTTTACAAATTAAAGCAAATAGGTATTGACGGTCAAGTAAACCAATGGATCGCGAATTGGTTGAGCAACAGACAACAAAGAGTGGTGATTGACGGATTTAACTCAGAGTGGGCGCCGGTCACTAGTGGCGTCCCTCAGGGCTCGGTTCTTGGCCCAGTGCTCTTCATTATTTACATCAACGACGTGGATGTTGGACTCAGTAATCGCATTAGTAAATTTACAGACGACACAAAGATTGGTAACTCGGTTCTCACTGACGAAGACAGGCAAAACCTCCAAGAGGATTTGCACAAAATTTCAGCATGGTCGGATAGATGGGAGATGTCCTTTAACGAAGACAAGTGCCAGGTCCTTCAAGTTGGAACGAGGAATAAGAAGTTCGATTACGAAATGCGCGGCGTTAAACTCAAAAGCGTTTAATGCATCAAGGACTTGGGGGTCAAAATCGCGTCAAATCTCAAATTCTCACAGCAATGCATCGATGCAGCAAATAAAGCGAACAGAATGTTGGGCTTCATTAAAAGAAACTTTTTATTCAAGAATAAAGATGTAATACTTCCGCTCTACAATAGTTTAGTCAGACCCCACTTGGAATATGCAGTACAGTTTTGGTCTCCCCACCATGCAAAGGACATTGCTAAATTAGAAGGTGTTCAGCGTCGGGCAACGAAAATGATCCCTTCCTTGCGCAACAAATCCTATGAAGAAAGGCTTTCCACCCTTAACATGTTCTCTCTTGAGAAACGTCGCCTCCGAGGAAAACTGATCGAATGTTTTAAAATACTTAATGGTTTCACGAATGTAGACAGATCAACATTGTTTATGATCGATGACACTTTGCGCACGAGGAACAATGGCGTAAAACTCAGATGTAGACAAGTAAATTCAGACTGCACCAAATTTTTCTTCACCAACGTTGTAGTGCGAGAATGGAATAAGCTCCCACCATCAGTGGTCCAGTGTAACACGATTGACTCCTTCAAAATCAAACTCGACCGTCACTTCCTTCAACTTAATATCAACTAGAGTAGAAATGCAACGTTTTGGAGCCTTCTGATTAATGTAAAATCACTTAGGTTTAAGGACAGACCACCTAGTCTGGACCATGGGGTCTGTGTGGTCTGATTTTCTATGTAAATCTCTCTCTCTCTCTCACACATGATTTTTATTGCTTCCATTTGCAGTCTCTTTTTATTCTCTATTCATATTCTTATTCTCATTCTTATTACTATTATTATTATTATTATTACTATTATTACTATTATTCCTACTACTACTACTACTACTACTACTACTACTACTACTACTACTACTATATTACTACTACTACTACTACTACTACTACTACTACTACTACTACTACTACTATCAATTCGACCTGACCCGCGGCTATTTTTGGCCTCCCTCACCCCCCCCACCACCACTAAATTACCCTGGACCAACACGGACAAATGAATAAGTTCCCCCGACACATTAACAGCGAGGGGGGGGGGGGGGAGAGAGTTGAACGGCGTGTGCAGAATTAAGTGGAGTCATTTATCTACTCCTAAATCCCCTGACTAAGCTACTGGAATAACTTTAATGGGATTTACTGGGTACAATCTGCTGCGATGTATAACCACTGGCCTGAATAATGTCTCACTCTATTATTATCTTTATCTATCGCCATCTCTGTTTCTATTCCTATCTATTTATCTATCTATCTTTCTATCTATCTTTTTCTCTTTCTCTATCGCCATCTCTGTTTCTATACCTATCTATTTATCTACCTATCTTTCTATCAATCTTTTTCTCTTTTTCTATCGCCATCTCTGTTTCTATACCTATTTATCTATCTATCTATCTTTCTATCTATCTTTTTCTCTTTTTCTATCGCCATCTCTGTTTCTATACCTATCTATTTATCTATCTATCTTTCTATCTATCTTTTTCTCTTTTTCTATCGCCATCTCTGTTTCTATACCTATCTATTTATCTATCTATCTTTCTATCAATCTTTTTATCTTTTTCTATCGCCATCTCTGTTTCTATACCTATTTATCTATCTATCTATCTATCTATCTTTCTATCAATCTGTCTCTTGTTTCCGTCTTTCGTTCCTTTCCTTCTTTATTCTTTATTCTTTGTGTCCTTCGTTTATTCCCCTATTTCACCCTCTTTCCCTGTCTCCTTATACACGCACTTATTCAAATACTTATACTTATTCTTTTACTTATACTTTGTCATTTTCACGGGTCTTATTTCATGTATTTTCTCTAACGATTCTTAAACATATGTATCTGTCTATCTATTAATCTATCTATCTGTCTATCTATCTGTTTATCTGTCTTCGTGTCACCTTCTAAAACTAACTCAACATTCTCCAAAGTTTGCAAGGTCTTAATATCTCTTAGTTTTCCTTTCTTTTTTTGTGCTTTTCATTCGTTTCTCTATAATTTCCGTATCTCTTATTAATGCTATCAAATCGTTGTTTCCTCATGTAACTTCACCTACTGTAGTTTCAGACCAAATAAGCATCGTTTTGTATATCGATTATTTCTCCTTTATATTTCTTCCCATTCCTTCCCCATTCTCTTTTAATATAGTTTACTAATTCTATCAAGGCATTTCCTCTCTTCTCTACGACAAACCCTTTTCCTTTCATTGCTTTTAACTTCTTTAATCCTTTTAGTACCACTCACTAATATCTCACTAATATCACTTACTATGCAGTATATTTAACACTTACCATACTTACACTTATATCTAACACTTACTATACTTACACTTATCACCAACCTTCTCATTCTAACACAACATTTCTTCTTCGTATAACTTAAATCAATATAGTTTTAAAATTAAACTCATGGGGTTTTCTGATAAGATTCTGACCTCTTGCAAACTCCTTATGTTATTTTCTTGCTTCCCCGCTGCCCTATATGTTCTTTTCTTATTCTGTTCTTCTCTTTGTTTTCTTATGTCTATGTTGTTTTCTTGCTTCGCTGCCCTATGTTCTTTTCTTATTCTGTTCTTCTCTTTGTTTTGTTATGTCTATGTTATTTTCTTGCTTCTCCGCTGCTCTATGTTATTTTCTTATTCTGTTCTTCTCTTTGTTTTGTTATGTCTATGTTATTTTCTTGCTTCTCCGCTGCCCTATGTTCTTTTCTTATTCTGTTCTTTTCTTTGTTTTGTTATGTCTATGTTATTTTCTTGCTTCTGCGCTGCCCTATATGTTCTTTTCTTATTCTGTTCTTCTTTTTGTTTTGTTATGTCTATGTTATTTTCTTGCTTCTGCGCTGCCCTATATGTTCTTTTCTTATTCTGTTCTTCTCTTTGTTTTGTTATGTCTATGTTATTTTCTTGCTTCTCCGCTGCCCTATGTTCTTTTCTTATTCTGTTCTTCTCTTTGTTTTGTTATGTCTATGTTCTTTTCTTATTCTGTTCTTCTCTTTGTTTTGTTATGTCTATGTTCTTTTCTTATTCTGTTCTTCTCTTTGTTTTGTTATGTCTGTTATTTTCTTGCTTCTCCGCTGCCCTATATGTTCTTTTCTGTTCTTCTTCTCTTTCTTGCTCCTTTTCTTTCTCCTTCCTGTCTTTTGCCTTTCTTTCTTCTCTTTTTCTTTCTCCTTCCTTTCTTTTCTCCTTCCTGTCTTTTAATTTCTTTTCTTTCTTTCTCCTTTTCTTTTCTTCCTTTTCTTTCTCCTTCCTTTCTTTTTTTACTTTCTTCTTTCTTCTCCTTCCTTTCTTCCTTCCTGTCTTTTTACTTTTCTTCTCCTTTTCTTTCTTTCTCTCCTTCCTTTTCTTTCTCCTTCCTTTCTTTTTACTTCTTTCCTTCCTTTCTTCTTTCTCTCCTTTTTCCTTCTTTCTCTCCTTCCTTTTCTTTTTTACTTTCTTTTCTCCTTCCTGTCTTTTTTATTTCTTCTTTCTCTCCTTTCTTTCTTTCTCCTTCCTTCTTTCTCCTTCCTTTCTTTTACTTTTCTTTCTCCCTTTCTTTCCTCCTTTCTTTCTCCTTCCTTTCTTTTTACTTTCTTTTCTTCTTTCCCTTCCTTTCTCCTTCCGTCTTTTTTACTTTTCTTTTCTTTCTTTCTTCTCCTTTCTTTCTCTTTTCCTCCCTTCTTCTTTCTTTTTCTCCTTCCTGTCTTTTGTATTTTCTTTCTTTTCTCCTTTCTTTTCTCCTTCCTTTCTTTCTCCTTCCTTTCTTTTTACTTCTTCTTTCTTTCTTCTTTCTCCTTTCCTTTTTCTTTCTCCTTTTCCTGTCTTTTTTTTATTTTCTTTTCTCCTTTTCTTTTTCTTTTTCCTTCCTTTTCTTTTCTCCTTCCTTTTTTTATTTTCTTTCTTTTCTCCTTCCTTTCTTTTCTCCTTCCTTGTCTTTTTACTTTCTTTTCTTTCTCCTTCCTTTTCTCTTCCTCTTTAACTTTCTTTCTTTCTCCTTCCTTTCTTTTCCTGTCTTTTTTACTTTCTTTCTTCCTTTCTTTCTTTTCTCCTTCCTTTCTTTTTCTCCTTCCTTTCTTTTTTTATTTCTTCTTTCTTTCCTTCTTTCTTTTACTTTCTTTTCTCCTTCCTCTTTCTTTTTACTTTCTTTCTTTCTTTTCTCCTTTCCTTTTCTTTTCCTCCTTTCTTTCTCCTTCCTTTCTTTTTTACTCTTTCTCTTTCTTCTCCTTCCTTTCTTTCTCCTTCCTTTTCCTTTCCTTCCTTCTTTCTCCTTCCTTTTTTACTTCTTTCCTTCCTTTCTTTTTACTTTCTTTCTTTCTCCTTCCTTTCTTTCTCCTTCCTGTCTTTTTACTTTCTTTCTTTCTCCTTTCTTTCTTTCTTCCTTCTTTCTCCTCCTTTCTTTTCCTTCCTTCTTTTCTCCTCTTCCTCTCCTTCCTTTCTTTTTCCCTTCCTTCCTCCCTCCTTCCTTTCTTCCTCCTCCTTCCTTTCTTTTCTCCTTCCTTCCTCCTCCTCCTTCCTTCTTTTCTCTCCCTTCCTTCCTCCTCCCTCCTTCCTTTCTTTCTCCTTCCTTTCTTTCTCTTTATATTCCTTTTGCCCTCTTTCTTTATTTCCTCCTTTCCTCTCCTTCCTTTCTTTCTCCTTCCTTTCTTTCTCCTTCTTTTTTTTCTCCTTTCTTTATTTCTCCTTTCTCCTTCCTTTCTTTCTCCTTCCTTCCTCTCCCTCTCCTTCCTTTCTTTCTCCTTCATTTCTTTCTCCTCTCTTTCTCCTTCCTGTCTTTCTCCTTTCTTTCTACTCTTTACTTTTCCTTCTTTCTCCTTTTCTTTCTCCTTTTCTTTCTCCTTTTTTTTTCTCCTTTTTTTTCCCTTCCTTCCCTCTCCCCCTCCTTCCTTTCTTTCTTCTTCCTTTCTTTCTCCTTTCTTTTTTTCTCCTTCCTTCCTCTCCCTCTCCTTCCTTACTTTCTCCTTCCTTTCTTTCTCCTTTCTTTCTTTCTCCTTCCTTCCTCTCCCTCTCCTTCCTTACTTTCTCCTTCCTTTCTTTCTCCTTTCTTTCTTTCTCCTCCCTCCTTCCTCTTATTTCCTTCCTTTCTCCTTCCTTTCTCCTTTCTTTCTTTTCTCCTTCCTTCCTCTCCTTCCCATTCTTCCTTTTCTCCTTCCTTTCTTTCCTTCTTACTTTCTCCTTACTTTCTTTCTCCTTCCTTTCTTTCTCCTTTCTTTCTTTCTCCTTCCTTTCTTTTCCTTTTCTTTTTTGCTCTTTCTTTTTCTCCTTCCTTCCTCCTTCCTTATTTCTCCTTCCTTTCTTTCTTCCTTTCTTTCTTTCTCCTTCCTTCCTCCTTTCTTCCTTCTTTCTCCTTCCTTACTTTCTCCTTCCTTTCTTTCTCCTTTCTTTCTTTCTCCTTCCTTCCTCTCCCTCTCCTTCCTTTCTTTCTCCTTACTTTCTTTCTCCTTTCTTTCTTTCTCCTTTCTTTTTTTCTTCTTCCTTTCTTTCTCCTTTCTTTTTTTCTCCTTCCTTTCTTTCTCCTTTATTTTTTTTCTTTATGAAGAGAGATGTACAAATAAATAAATAAAGAAAGAAAGAAAGAAAAAGAAAAAATATAGAAAGAAAGAAAGAGAAAGTAATGTGAGAAAGAACGTAAGAAGGAAAGGAGAAAGAAAATACATAGGAATACATAGGAATACATAGGAAAAACAGACACCAGAAGAGCTATCGGTCTATGGCGAGGGTGTCTGTTTACTTCCGCTACTAGTAGTAATCTACGTGTGGTAGGACAGGACAGAAAAGATGAAGGCTCCTCCCCACCCACTCTCCTTCTGCAAATGCCGGCAGGAATAAGAAGAGAACACCATGCAATTTTTATGAAGTGACATGGAATTTTTACAAAAGAGAGAAATAAGAGGAAATTATCAATCTTAACTTGCACTACTGGTAACCTAAGCTGGGGAAATGGCCCCTTCATTACATAAGAAACATAAGAACACAGAACACAAGGAGAATGGAAGAGGACGAGTGACCTACATAGGTGCCTCATGATCTCTCACATCGTACCATGTAGTAGTAGTTTCAGGGCACAGGTGAGGCTTGATCTCGTTTTATCGGGAGTGGTAAAATTAGAATCGTCACCTTATTTTTGACCCACACTGTACCCAAATTTTGTCATGGATAATAATTGTTGCTTTTTATCAATTGTTAACTTGCTACTTGCAATTTAGGCTAGAGAATATTATGAATTTAGTTACGTCTGCTGCAATCTGTCTGAAAACATATTAATAGAAGGGTCAGTATAATCTATATCCCTGAAGTACGCATTCACGAAGACTTGAAGCTATTGATACTCTGTGCTAACAACGGTGGGAGTTCACCCAGTGATTGACGACTCTATTATTGGCACTTTTGCGCGCCAATGTGTTACATCGGTTTCCTTTAACTTCATACCGTTGTTGCGTGTTATTGTGTTGGTGTTTCTTGAAATAGACCGTATTCAGGGTTAATATTGTCGAATCCATTAAGCGATTTTAAACACTTCAATTAAGTCCCTCTTATCTTCTTCGCTTTTTAGGGAAAACATATCTAAACGCTTTAAACGTTTGCTGCATATAAAGCCCTGAGCGCTGAATTTGTTTGCTGCCTGTCGCTGTATCCTTTCTAAAGAAAACTTGACCTTTGATATAATTCCGGTGACCAGAACTGAACGGCGCATTCTAGGTGTGGTCTTACAAATGCTAAACATAATCTCTTCATAAGTTCAAGATTTATAATCAAGTTTTGGAGATTATCCAACATCATATTATTTTTTACTGCTGCAGAACATTGATCACCATTTTAAGAGTAAGTACTGATAATGACAACATCTTTGTTTCATTTCGCTGATTGATATTTAACTTGATATTTAGTTATGATTTTTTCACCTATGTAATTACTTTACATTTATCTACGTTAAAACTCTTATTATTTTCACTCCAGTCGGCGCAAGTCTTATTAATTTGATTTAATCTTTTCGCACTTTGACTGTCTATTACCGTACCTCCCACTTGGTGTCGTCGGCGAATTTGGCTTCCCACCTACCCACCTTTCCTTCCCACCTACCCACCTTTCCTTCCCACCTACCCACCTTTCCTTCCCACCTACCCACCTTTCCTTCCCACCTACCCACCTTTCCTTCCCACCTACCCACCTTTCCTTCCTACCCACCCAGCCTTCGTTTCTACTTTCCCAGTTTTCTTCCTGCCCATAACCTGTCTCTCCTTCTGTCCTCTAGTGAGCAGCGCAGGTGTTGGGACATGCAACGCCGTTTGTGACACCGGACCTATTGAGTGCGGCGCCACGGACAACGCCAACATCGTCGCCTTGTACGAAACGGGAGGAGGGAATGCATTCTTCACCCTCGAGGCCACGATTGATGTGAGTAAATGAAGGAAGGAAAAAGGAGGACCATGGCGGGATTCGAAGTAGTGGTCTGGTTTGAATGTGTTGATGCTTATTGATGTCTGACTTTTTTTTTTTTTGTAAGACTTTTTTTTTTTTTGTAAGCTCTTTTGTCGATCCTTCCCCTCCCTATCGATCTCTTTCCCCTCTATCCTATCCTCATCATTCTCCTTCCCCTCCTTCCTTTTCCTATCGTTCTCTTCTCCCTCCTTCCCCTCTTCTCCCCTTCTCCTCCCCCCCCCCCCCACTGTTCTCTTTCCCCTCTATCCTATCCTCATCATTCTCCTTCCCCTCCTTCCTTTTCCTATCGTTCTCTTCTCCCTCCTTCCCCTCTTCTTCCCTTCCCCTCCCCCCCCCCACTGTTCTCTTTCCCCTCTATCCTATCCTCATCATTCTCCTTCCCTTCCTTCCTTTTCCTATCGTTCTCTTCTCCCTCCTTCCCCTCCTTCCTTTTCCTATCGTTCTCTTCTCCCTCCTTCCCCTCTTCTCCCCTTCCCCCACTGTTCTCTTTCCCCTCTATCCTATCCTCATCATTCTCCTTCCCTTCCTTCCCTTTCCTATCGTTCTCTTTTGTCTCCTTCCCCTCTTCTCTTCTTCCCCTCCCTCCCCACTGTTCTCTTTCCCCTCCATTCAATCCCCTTCACCGTCCTTCCTTTCCTTCTCCTTCCCTCCCTCCCTTTCTCATCCTCCCCACCGTCCTCCTCTTTCTCCTCCTTTCCCTTCCTTCTCCTCTCCCGTCCATTCTCTCCCTACCATTCTCCTCTCCCTCCTCACCCCCAGGACGTCGCCATCACCCTCACCATCACGAGAGAGGTCTCCACGATGACTTTCTTGGTGGATTTTGACTACAATGCGCCCCCCTCCCTCATTGAGAACCTCGCCGGCACGCCCCTCACCTTCACCAAAACCTTCAAGCCCTTCGTGGTGCCCGGCGACTACGTGATCACAGGTGGGCGGAGAACACGGCCTTAAGGGTACGTCATGTTTGTAAGTGTATTGGATCCCCTTTACGACTGTTTTCCAAGCCCACAGAGAAGATTAGCTGGATTTTCACGGGTCCTTTTACAGTTCAGAGTGCAGAAGTCATATTTCCAAACGTATCGGACTCCCTTTGACTGTTTTCCAAGCCCATAGTGAAGATTAGCCGGGTTTTCATGGGTGATTTTACAGAGGTCAATGTTCTTATACGTATCGGACTTCCTTTGACGGTTTTCCAAGGCCACAGAGAAGATTGACCGGATTTTCATGGGTGATTTTACAGAGGTCAATGTTCTTAAATGTATCGGACTCCCTTTGACTGTTTCCCAAGGCCACAGAGAAGATTAGCCGGATTTTCATGGGTCATTTTCCAGTTCAGAGCAACGTCGCCAGATTGTCTTACTCAGCCTCTTATATTTACCGACTTCCGACCAAAAAACTGTCTCGTGGACCCCAATAAGGAGATTCACTTATAATCATCGTTAAAATAGTTAATTCCTGATGTTTCTTGGCAATAGTTAGGCGTCAGAAACCGGTAAATACTATGCTCTGAGTACGACAATCTGGCAACGGTGGCTCAGGGTGCAGAGGTCATATTTTCAAACGTATCGGGCTTCCTTTGTGACTGTTTCCCAAGGCCGCGGAGAATAATTAGCCGGGTTTTCATAAGTGGGTTTCCAGTTCAGGGTGCAGAGGCCGTGTAAAACTATCCCTGGGGTCACGAAACAGTCCATGAGAATCCCAACAACTTCTACGAGAGGCTTTTAAAACAGGCGAACACTGAGGCGCCGATATGTTTTATAAGACTACTGCCTTTGAGACTCTAGATGACGGGGGGATGTAACCCGACAACATTCCCGCCTTCATCCTTAAATCCTTTGCCTCCATCCTTGCCCCCATCCTTCAGGCCATCTTCACCCAATCCCTGTCATCCACCTCATTACCCTCTGACTGGCTTTTGGCAAACATTAATCCACTGTTCAAGACAGGTGACCGGACTGACCCAGCCAATTCTCGCCCCATCTCACTGACATCGATTCCATGTAAAATTTTCGAACACATAATAAACAAACACATAATGAATCACCTTGACACAAACAACATCCTTACTGACTCACAACACGGCTTTCGACCTAAACCCTCATGTGAATCGCAACTCATTACTACATATCACGACATGACGAGGCTACTTGACCGACGTGACATTAAACAAATTGACACTATTGTTTTAGATTGTACCAAAGCCTTCGACAAAGTCCCGTACAAAAGACTGACATTAAAATTGAAATACTACGGTATTTCAGGACCTATTCTTCACTGGATCACTGCATTTCTTACTAACAGGACTCAACGTGTTCTTCTTGACGGATCTTCATCTGACACTGTCCCTGTTTCTTCAGGTGCCCCACAAGGCACCGTTCTAGGCCCCTTCTTTTCCTCCTGTACATTAACGATCTTCCACTGTCAACGCCTAACTCTTCTACTAGACTATTTCCCGAAGATAGTTTGCTGTTTAGGGCAGCAAAGACTACTGACGACTGCAGACTACTACAAAAAGACTTGGACGCCCTCCAGCGGTGGGAGCGCACCTGGTCGATGCAGTTCCGACCAGACAAATGTAAACTGTTAAGATTTACCAGAGCGCACAACCCCATCCATCACACTTACACTCTCCATAATTCCGACCTAGAATTAGTCCACACACACCAGTATCTTGGTGTCCACCACTCCACTAACCTAAAGTTCAACACTCACATAGACCACATCAGTGCCACAGCCAACCGAACACTGGGGTTCCTCAGGAGGAATTTACATAACTGCACACCTGACATTAAACACATAGCTTATGACACACTTGTGAGACCAACATGCACTGGAATACTGCTCCACGGTGTGGGATCCTTACACACACAGAAACATTGATAGGTTAGAACAAATCAACACCAAGGCGGCAAGGTTCATTACAAACAATTACACTCGAACGCCTGGCATCACAACACGGATCAAACAACAGATAAACATGGAACCTCTTCACATACGCAGACAAGCACACAGACTTACACTTATGTACAAGATCACAAACACTCACATTGACATTGACCCACACACATACTTACACAACGCAAACAGTCAACGTACTCGTAACACACACACCCATAAATACCAAACATATCACACTAACACTGACGCATACAAGCTCATACTTTCCACGCACCATACGTGACTGGAACAGCCTCCCTCAACAAAATATTAGACTGCGGTACAATAGCAATAGACTCATTCAGAAAACAAATACACACTCACTTGTCACCACAACACACCAACACTAACAATTACACTTGATTCACTTCCCTCCCCTGCACACCCGGCTCCCCCGTCCCCCCAACAGCCAACACAAATATGCGTGTTATGCACCTGAAAGGCGCCCTGCGCTTTATCATCCAGATCCAGATCCAGAAGTGTTTATTGCAGTTACTTGTTTGTTTTCTTTATATACCTGGGTTGAAAATCTTTGTGTTACATCGGTTTATAGAGTTAGAGAAGCAATGTACTGAACGACTTAAAGGAGCGTCGTCTTTTCTTCACCCCCCCAGTCACGGGCACCATCGACGGGACGACCCAGAGCCACACCGAAGTCGCCAACCTGACCCAGGGCACCGTAGCGTCCGTGGATGCTGTGGACTGCCCCGTGGTAGGTACTCTCACTCACTATCTGTCTGTCTGTTCTTCGTCACTTTTCCTCTTGTGGTGAACCTTTCTCCAGTAAGCTATATAGACTCTAGTGAGGCCTTTCAGTGGTGGAAGCGGAGGTGGAGTAATAGAGAAAGGGAAAAGAGAAAACTGTTGCCGATCTTCGTGTTTAGTGTTTGGCGACAAGGAGGTTTATTTCATCGTTACGTCTCCTTATCCTGTACACTGTAGGCTCTTGGGCGGCTTTCCTTGCTTGCAGGTGGCCGAGCCGGAGGTGGAGTACTCCTGCAACGTCTCCGTCACCCACGCCAACGCCTCCGACGCCTTCACCGCCACCTTCGACGACGACGGCACGCAGTTCACGATCTCCGGGATAGGTCAGTGTTGTGAGGGACGAGCCGGTCTTGTTACTACTACAGATGATAATGATGATGATGATATTCCTACATGATTACAACGTTGCCAGATTGTCGTACGCAGCCTCCTATGTTTGCCGATTTACGACCCAAAAACCGTCTCCTCGACCCCAATAACTGCCTTCATTTATAGTTATCGTTAAAATGGTTAATTATTGGTGTTTTTGGCATTAGCTCAGAAACCGATACATACGAGGCTCTGAGTACGATAATCTGGCAAACGCGCATGATTACGTACTATTTAAAATGCCTAATCGCCACACTCACAAGACCCACGCAGCCATGGTCGCTTCCAACTGATTCAGCCCAAAGTCGAGTGACGAACTTGTCTTACTACTACTACTATTGATTATGACCCTATTCCTACATCACTACGCACTATTCCAACCACCACACTCACTAGCTTCAAAACAACCCTCCCCCCACCCTCCCACCCCCGAAGAACATCAACCATCCACTCAGTCATGCAGTCGCTTTCAACAGATTCAACCCAACACCAACCACTATAACCACGACAACTAACATTAACGTAAAGTCACAGTAACAAGTAAATCAAGAAGAAACATTAACAATTAAGTATAACATTAAAACCCCAGGCGCCCAGAAATCCCACGAAAGCCTTATCAAATGTGTGTGTGGAGGGGACGCCGAAATGTTTTATAATATGCCGCACTAAGTCTATATACACCAAGTCAAGTCATACGCAGGTTTGTGGGAGGAGACACGGCCGAGGCGTGGTTTATGCGTGACACTGCTTGGAGCCAAACTAGAGAATGTAGAAACAGGGATTTAGAGAAAACGAGGAAAGGTGGACTAATTTAAATCAATCACTTCAACATGCCCTCCCTCACACCCCACACCGCCGTTTGTAGTCATTGAAATTAGTCACGCAATAGCACAATAAAAAGACATTTTTTCGTCAGTGGCTTGCCTGAACGCGCTGTGAAAGAAGGCGAGAATGCACATCCAGAGTGCACATACGGCCCCAACTTTAGTCACCCTTGAACTGGCGGGTATTTTTTTTTTTGGCTTCAAGTGACGTCATCCCGCTGCTCCGCCCCAAAACCGCCTCCTGCGCGTACCGGTCGCAGTTTTGAAGCAGAGTGACTTGACTGGTATATATAGACTTAGATGTCGTAATGCCTCTTCGTCCCCTTCCTTCCCCAGGCAACAAGATTCGCCGCATTGGGTTCCCTGTGCCTCAGGGGGTAACGGGGTTCGTGAGTCCCCCGCTCAACTCCAATGGCACGGTGATGCTCTTTCAGTACACCGTTGATCGCCCCGTCGTGCTCCTCCTCTACGAGTTTTATGCTTACGTTGTGGAGAAGTACAAAATGAAGGTGGGTTGACTGTATGTTTATTATGTTATTGTTTGTTGTTGTTTTAGTGGGGTTTCTTTTATGTATCAGTTATTTTGTTGCGGTCTGTGTGTCCTACAATGTCTGATGGGAATGACGAAGGCGTGGCTGTGGTCGTGATGTTGGAATGATGGAGAAGACGATTATATTCATGGTGGTAGTAGTGGTGATGACTGGGGAAAGCTGGGTGGTGGTGGTGGAGGTGAAAGGAAAGTGATGAGGAGGACGAGAACATTAGTAGTGGTGGTGGTAGCTAGTGATGGAATGGTGAGGACGAAGAGGACAAGAATACTAGCGATGGTGGTGATGGTGGTAATAAAATGATAATGCTGAAGACGCAAGCCAGTGAACCCTACTCTATGGACCGAACACTAGCCCAGCCCTGTCTTAAGCCGCGAATTTTGGAAAATCAATCGCTTTGGTGCGAATCGCCATAACACCCTTATTTCTGGGGCTACATAAATGTTTTTGGTATAAATCGAAGACAATATTTTTTAATAAGCAACCGGGCTCAAAAACAAACTCGTAAGAGTAAAAAACGAATAAATTCGCAAAAAAACGACTGAAAAAAAAAACTATTTTTGAGTTCCCAACCTTGAAACCCACTCTTTTTTTTTTTTTAGAATTTTAAAAATCTTATTTAACAAATAATTTAGCCCTACCAATGTGCTTTCCAATATGATGCATAACATTTCCCTACTCCCAGTAGTTTCGTCACTAGAGCTCGAAACGTAAACCCTTTTGAGAGCTATTTTGACGAACTCCAGACACTTTGCCATTTTTGTCGACTGTGGCATTGCTATTACCTCTAGAAGGCTATAATTTGGCATGTAGCCCCTCTTGGCAATGTAGTTTGACCAGCTCGAAGGATTTTTTGATAGCTCAATTCCAAGTTTGTCATCGAGCCGTTACAAAATAGCCTGTTTTTCGGCCCTTTTGCCGCGATTTGGACACGTCCTAGTTTTTTGCTTATAACTTTCTTATTTATATAGTGCTAATTATTTTTTTCTGATTATTAATCTGTATTAATAGAGCTTTCATTTGCCACCAAGCACGCCTTTCTAGCTTCAGTAGTTTTTGCTCGAACTTGACCAGAAGTCGCGACGAAAACTCGCCGAATCTGACTCACTTCACGCGCCGCTACGAAAAACCTTCCTGACGCCACAAAAATTAATGTATCTGCATAAACATTCATATATGACCACTTCAATATGTTGACTATCTTGTATTAAAATCATGTTAATATATCGATATAAAAAGTCACTATTTTTATATAATCATTTCACTATAAAAATCAAGCTATATTAAGGTGTCACAATAATGATGAAGATATGATGACGTTGAAGAGAAGTGGTGATGGGGGTGGAAAGACTGTGGTGACAAGGACAAGAACAGTAGTGATGGTGGTGTTGGCGGTGTTGCAGGTGCTGCGGCCAGAGTGCGGCTCCCTCAAGTACTCGTTAGCCGCTCAGGGATGCGTAGCCGAGGTCCCCGACGAGGAGCTGGGCATCCTCATTACGTGCCCGCCGCCTCAGGTCTTCTGCTCCAGCCTCTTCACCTGTGCCGAGGCCTCCGTCTGCCTCTCAGGTGTGTGTGTGTGTGTGTGTAATTCACCTCTTGGTCTGCTGCGGGTCTCTCTCGAGACAGCCAGCCGTTCCCCTACGGAAGAGCACAGAGCTCATAGTGCCGATCTGTGGGTAGGACTGAGACCACTCACACACAACACACCGCGACAACGAGGTCATAACTCCTTGCCTGCCGTCGCGTACCTACTCACTGCTAGGTGAACAGGGGCTACACGTGAAAGAAGATAAACCCAACTTATCTTCACCCGGCCGGGGAATCGAACCCCGGTCCTTCTGGTTGTGAGGAAGACGCTCTATCCACTGAACTACCGTGTGTGTGTGTGTGTGTGTGTGTTCTTATCTATCTGTTCTTTCTCTTTCTTTGTTCTTGTTTCTACTTATTTCTCTATATGTTTTCTTTCAGATATATAGATATATATATATATATATATATATATATATATATATATATATATATATATATATATATATATATATATATATATATATATATATATATATATATATATATATATATATATATATATATATATATATATATATATATATATATATCTTCGTTATGTGTATCTATTGTGTGTGTGTGTGTGTCCACATCCTAACCACACACACACACACACATACACCTCCCTCCCCCTCCAGCCATCGATGCAACCGCCTACGTGGTCGAGAACTACGTCACGGGGACATCGCGATGGAAGATTCCCTCGAAGGTGGGCTACCAGCAGTCAGTGTTGTCGACGCCCAGAACTCTGCAGCGCGGCGACGTGATGATGCTGACGGGGTCATTGGGGAGGAGGTGGGTATTGGCCACTATTGGGGACATATTCCTAAGTCCATATTATGAAACTCCTCGAAGCCCTGTGAAAGGGAAAAACAATGTTGCATCTCTTTCTATCTTGGACTTTTTTTTTTTTTTTTTTTTTTTTTTTTACATGCTGACTGCTCTACTGAACTTGCTAACCAGCCCCACCCCTCCCGCGGGCCGCTGCACAAAACTGTCGACTCTCGTTCACCTCTATACTGTCCAAATCCCTTCTTATGCAAGAGTTAACCAGCATTCTCACATTTTCCCTCTCGTTGGTAAACTCCGGAACAAATAATTTCATTGTTGGAGAAAAAGCATTTATGGCGAAGGATCGATATGATTGCATGCCATCCCTCCCTCTAAACAACATTAACTGGAATGTTGTGCGCTAATGATCATCTCCAACAAGTACTGATCACCTCATTCTCTCTTCTCCGTCCCCACATTTTATTTTCTTCATGTCTAGGGGGAGGCCGGCAGGTACCGCCCCCCTCCCTTGTTGTGCCTTCATTCCTACCATTGTATCTTTTTAGTTTCATGGGGCTACCTACACATGTATTACTAGTTGTATAATCACACTCTGTCCTGCCTGGGGGTTGGGATGGCATGTTCCTCCCTTCCCCCTTGTTGTTTACCTGCAACAATAAACTATCGATCAGTCAATCCCTCCTCCTCCCTCAGATACCCTACGCCCCTGTCCACCCAGCAGTGAATGGGTACCAGGTGTTAATCGGGGGTTGTGTCCCGTCTCCTGGGGTATGTTTCCTTCTCCTATAATTCCTTCCCCCTCCTGTCTCTCTCCGGCATATGACCACAGATGTACGTTGCGCCGACTAAACGAAACTTAACTTTCCACCTCCTCCCCCGCCTCCCCCGCAGCCCCGAGGAGTACCCGGACGGGGACACCGTGGACGACATCCCCACGCTCACGCATCACTACGCGTCGGCGGTGGTGAAGGAGCTGGTGCCCGTGCAGGTCCCCCACACCTGCACGACGGTCAACCTCAACGTCAGCCTTGTGGTGGTGGACGACGTGAGTATTTGGTTACTGTAAAGAGAATATTTAGTGCCCTGAGGCGGTGGGCGTGGTGAGTGTTGTATGCGTTTGTTTGGTGTTGTAGAAAAGGTAGTGGACGATCTAAGTAGCTAGGCCTATTGTGGATGCATTTGTTTATCGTAAAGAAAATGCCTTAATTAATTGAGGTGACGGGCGTATAGTGAGTGTTGATTGGGTTTGTTTAGTGTCGTAGAAAAGTTGTCAATTAAAATTATAGGTGGTGGACGTTGTAAGTACTAGTGTGTGTGTTTGTTGGTCCGTGCCTGCCACCCACCTACATGTTACTACTATTACTGTTACTGTTAAGAGCGAGAGTAATTACTGATGCAACATTGTCCATTCGTCTGTTTAAAAAAAGGCAGTGAAATTCAAGTTCAAATCAAACTACTGATCTGCAAGGGAGCCTCACCGATCCAGCAGGGCCGTAGTGCAGACTGTAGCTAGACTCTAGGGGAGAGGACGTGGGCATTGCATTCGAACGATGTGTGAGGCAAAAAGCGATGCTTGGGTCGAGGTTTCGCTAGCTTCAATTAGGGTTTCGAACCCAGTTGTCGAGTGCCCAGAGATGAAGAAAACTTTACGTTGGCTACGTACCCTCACTGGCTCTTCAACCTAATTACCATTGTGATAGTACCTATATCGTTAGAATTAGTCGTATTGTAGTACAGCAGGATAAATTTTCATAATGTGTCGAGTGCTGGGCATGGCTGTATAGTACTGCAGTGGTGGCCGTGTCAAGGTTTATCCCATGCCTGCTGCGAGACTGATTAAGGAGTCTGCTGGAGATCTTTGGGACTGCTGACTGCTGGAGGAGCAGCACACACTCTTAAAGCCTCCCCCTTCCCCCCAGTAATGGATAAGTTGACTGCTAAAACACACACACACACACACACACACCGCTCATAGCCTAATAGTAGTACGTAGCTAGGGATGTGCTACTTGTGTAGGCTATTGCCTAATACACAAGCTAACAGTAACACACACAGAGCATGCACCAAATTCACCCAGCCTCCTCGAGTCCCCTTCCTCGCGATCCTAACACATAACTTGACAGATAGCACACGCACCACACACACAATCCCCTTAAGCTAGTCACCCGCCACCCCCCCACTAATACATAAGTTAATTGACTACTGACACAGCACAAACACACACAGCCTCCCACTCACCCCGTATACAAGTTCCCTGATTACACACACACACACACACACGGAAGAAATAGACAATGCATGAGTTACTACTAAGAGAAGGAAGAAACACCAGCAACACACGAGGACACGGTAAAAAAAATGAGGAAAGGAAGATTTTTGAGAGACAAAGAAATATATCTTCCCGCAAAGAAACATAGAGGTTTAATTGGAACAGACTAAGTGAGGATGTAGTATCGGCGAAGAGTGTGCAGAACTTTGAGGAAATTTTAAGTTGGGCAAATACAGATATGGAGACGGGACCACACGAGCGTAAACTACAACTAGGAAAATACAACTAGGCAAATACACACACTTAATACGCCCCCCTTCCCCAGGACGTGCCCGCCAACACCCTCGCCAACACCACGTCCTGCGAGCGCAACATCACGGACATCCAGCTGGCGGTGACGCAGACGGTGACGGACGACTTCGACCCTTCCGTCAATGTCGCCGACCCCTACTACGTCAGGTGGGCGGATTAATAGTTTCTAGTTTAGGCTTACCAACTTGGGCACTCGCTTATAATGCCTTAATATGAAGTCTGGCATTGTTTATACTTTATAGGCTCTGGATAACAAGACAGAGAAAGGCAGAAACAGAGAGCGAGATAGAGTCCTTGGTGTCCTAGGCTGACCATACCTTCTCTTCTCCTCAATGATCTCTTCAGAACAAATATTAGTACGTAGCATTCATCACTAAGCTCACAGTTGATTGATTTTGATGGATGTTTTTAGTTTAGGCTTTCTGTCTTAGGCACTAGCTTATGAAGTCTATTTAGGAAGTCTGGCATTGTTTTGTTATATATTGTTCTGCTGTATATGAAGTCTGGCATTATTTATAGGCTCTGGATAACAAGACAGAGGAGAGGCAGAGACAGAAAGAGACCGAGAAAGACTAGCTCCTAATTGCTGGCCTGGGCTAACCATACCTCCTCTCTACATGAATGAGCACCTCTTCCTAACAAATATAAGTAGTATTTTACCCTGCAAGTTGACATTTCTCTTAACACCAACCCTTCTTTCAGGTCCCTCCAGCCAGCCAACCTCACCGTCATCTTCAGCGTGGCCGGGCCCATCAACCTGTACATCTTCTATCAGCCTGACGTTGGGGAAAATCACACGTTCTCAGACACAGGTAATGTACTCTTGCCACTGGACACGGCCACGTCAGACTCTCCTACGTCTATTGCTTACCTTTAGTGATAGTTTAAGAGGCATGGGAGTCAGTGCTCATTAACCCAGTAGCAGCGGGGATCATGTTTCTTAATGGCCCCTCTAAGTGAGAAAAATGAGAAAAAAATCACCCCTCACACAAACCATTTCATAATATATATCAAAGCATTTGTGATCAGATTATGTATCATCTTTTGGGGGGGTTTATATCATGGCACATATTTGGCCCGTCGCTGCTACACGGTAAAGCCACAGATTTGGCCCGTCGCTGCTACCGGGTTAAGGGTCATATTCATTTTCAAAAGTATTAACACTCCAGCTCATGACTACATCTTCTGTGAGACTGTTCCATCATCATCATTCATCATTTCATTGACGCCTGCTCCTAGGAACTCCCACCAGGGGATGGCCATGGCAGAAGAGCTTCCAACTTCCTCTATCCAGACACTCCCTCCTTGCCTGCTCAAAGTTTCTCAAAGATCTTTCCCCCCTCTCCCTAACGTACTCTTGTACCCTATCCCTCCATCTCACTGGAGGTCGTCCTCTAGCATTCCCTCCCTCAATCTCACTCACATACACCCTTCTGGTCATCTTACTCTCCTCCATTTGCTCCGTGGCCAAACCACTTTAAAGTCTGTTGCTTCACTTCTTCTACCACTCCACACTTCTTCCCTTCACCCCTGTGACACATTCCAAAATGCTCGTACACACTTTCATTACTCATTCCATCCATTCTACTCACACCACAAGCACTCCTCAAAATCTATAACACTCCCCTTAAAGAAATTGTTCCTCTTTGATGTTTTGTGCCTCGGCTTTGCTTGCTTCAGGCTGTTGATGCACCAAATTCTCTGTTTAGTGCATTTCTTTTCAAGCATTTAACCTGGTAGCAGCGACGGGCCAAATTTGTGGCTTTACCGTGTAGCAGCGACGGGCCAAATTTGTGGCTTTACCGTGTAGCAGCGACGGGCCAAATTTGTGGCTTTACCGTGTAGCAGCGACGGGCCAAATTTGTGCCATGATATAAACCCCAAAAAATGGATGATACATAAACTGATCACAAATGCTTTGATATATATTATGAAATGGTTTGTGTGAGTGATGATTTTTTTCTCATTTTTCTCGCTTAGAGGGACCATTAAGAAACATGACCCCCGCTGCTACTGGGTTAATTATAACACCCTTGAGCTGACGCCTCCACACACACATGAAAAAAAGACCCGCCAGTCCCAAATTGATAACTCCCACTGAAATAAAACCTCTGATTATGGGTTTATCCCCCTTTCCCCAACCCTCTACAAGCCAATTCACCCACAGGAGACTTCCCGCTGGCATCTGGCCCCCATCAGCTGGTGTACTCGATGCAGCGCGACGACCCTGAGTGCTATGTGGTCTCCGTGTCAGCTTGGAACCAGCACAACAGGGACTCGGGGCCCATCTCCAACCTCACCAACCTGTGTGTGCAGCATGAGGTACTCACCACCTGGACCATGGCAGCCACCCCAGCTGCTTTTCTTGTCCCATCACAGGGTAAGTGTGTGTGTGAGGGGGCTAGTGTGGTGGGGGATGAGAGAGGGCATAAGAGAAGGGAGGGGGCATACAGAGAAGGTGCCCAATAAACAATAACTATGTCAAAACAATTAACGAACCTATACCATATAACTGTACACTCCCGCTGCCTTCCCCTCTATCCCACCTGTACCTTCACCACTGACCCACCGCCTATTCTTACTATACCCTTGATTTTAAAAGAAAAGAGAAGGGAAGGGGCTGAGAGAGAGAGCATAAGGCAAGGGACCGAGAGATATTCACTTAGTTGTGATATACCGACGCTATAGGCATAGACGTAAAAAAAAAAAAAAGAGAAAATGAATAAAATTTGTGGGGTCCCGTCTGTCTCTAGCCTCAAACAGTCAAATTTAGCCCTACACTAATACACTCATTGAAGTTTTTGGATTGGCTAACATTTTCTTTCAGGCTGTTCCACCATTACATGCATCTATTGACACACACACACACACACACACACACACACACACACACACTTTAAATGCCTTGCCTCTTTGTAATCACTCAAGAAAACAATCACTAACACAAGCTATCCCAATAATAATAACAATGGTAATAATGACACTAATAACAGTAACAACATCCCACAGTTTCCACCTTCATGTTCGAGATGACAGCGGCCGGGAACTTCCCCACCAACGCATCTGTGGACGTACTTTGGGGGGATGGAAGCACCCTCGAGACCCTGCCGTTCGGGGACACCAACGGAGGCAAGCCCATCGTCACCCACACCTATACAAGTGGCGGCATATTCAACGTGTCCGCCCGCATCTATAATATCGTCTCGAGCTTCTCTGTGTCATGTCAGGTTAGCAAATCGTTCTTCCTCCCTTGCCTTTTTATTTGTCCTCCCATCCTCCTTCCCTTTTTCCTTTCCCTTACCTTTGTGTTTTTCTCCCATCCTTTCCCATCCCTTTCTTTCCTCTCGTTTATTATCATGTTTTGTCTTCTGTTCCTTTCCTCTCCCTCCTACTCCTCTTCCTGCATCCCTTATTATACTTCTTTCTGCCCTCCTCCCTTCCTTTGCCTTTGTGTTCTTCTCCCATCCTTTCCCATCCCTTTCTTTCCTCTCGTTTATTCTGTCATGTTCTGTCTTCTGTTCCTTTCCTCTCCCTCCTACTCCTCTTCCTTCATCCCTTATTATGTTTCTTTCTGCCCGCCTCCCTTCCTTTACCTTTGTGTTCTTCTCCCTTCCTTTCCCATCCCTTTCTTTCCTCTCGTTTATTATCATGTTTTGTCTTCTGTTCCTTTCCTCTCCCTCCTACCCCTCTTCCTTCATCCCTTATTATGCTTCTTTCCTCCCATCCTTTCTTTTCCTATCCTTTTTCCTCCGATTTTCTCTTTCCTTTTCCCTCCTTTATTCTTTTCTCTCATGTTTTGTCTTCCGCTCCTTTCCTTTCCCTCCGACTCCTCTCATACCTTATCTTGCTTAAAATCACACCTCTTGTCTTTTTTTCTTCCTTTTTTATAACAAAGGAGACAAAAAGAGTGTAGAGAAAACAAGCCCGCTACTCACCTCTCCCGTAATAGACAAAAGTAAGGAGTGGCCAAAAGAGAGGTCAATTTCGGGTGGAGAGGTATCTTCCCCTACCTCCTTCCCCTTCCTCCTTCCCTCATCTTACTGTCTCTCCTCTCATTCCTTTCCTCTTCTCCATCAGGTCAAGATTGTGGAGGAGATCGTCGGATTTAAAGTGGCCACCAAGTACTTCCCTTCCATGGACTCCCCCATAAGTGACGTCCGTGATGGGTACGGATTACTGCTGAACCAGTACCCCATCAACAAGAACCTCTCCTTCTTTCCGACCATGGATCACGGTGGGTTGTGTGATTGTGTCGTACTGGATTAGGGAACGAACGAAGGCTGAAGATGGGCTTTCGTTGCACTTAACATTAGTATAGTGGTCGTGTTCTGTTTTGTAGCTGCTGGGTTACCTGACTTGACAATGCTGTGTTTCGTTGCCTTATATGCTGTGTTAAGGTTGTGTTGTAGTTTTTTCATCAATTGTACTGGAGGGCTTTCATTGCACTCAACATTATAGTGATCAAATTCAGTTCCATCATCATTCCCCATCATTTCATTTACTTCCCTTTTCCCTCTTTTATTCTCTTCTCTCACGTTTTGTCTTCTCTTCCTTTCCTATCCCTCCTTTCCTTTCCCCTTTTCCTCCTGTTATCGTACTTTCATGTTCTTTCTTTCCCTGTACATTATCCTTTTCTCCATTTATTCCTTTCACTTGCTTTCTCTTGTTCTTTTCCTGTCGTACCCATCACCACCAATCAACAACAGAGCATTGGTGTTGACGTCTGGTGTTCCCGCAGGCACCGTCTCCCACTACACCGTCTCCTACACCTACAACGGTACGGAGGTGATGGTTTACTACACCATGGATGAGTACAACCCCACGGCCTTCCCCTTCCACCACCACTTCAATTTTGTGAGTAAACCAGCGCTCGCCTTGAAGAATCACGATACTTAACTCTTTGCAAATGTCCGATGCCCCTAAAATATGGGTATTGGATAAGTCTTAACAAGCTAGGATATGCGTAGTAGAGATTAGTTACTGTAAGAGAGTACTACATGGTTTAGCAGGATGGGAGTATTGAAGAGATGAACAGGATATATGTAGCAAATTACAGTTACTTTAATCCAGTAGCAGCGACGGGCCAAATTTTTGCTTTGACGTAAACCCCCAAAATAGAGGATGCATAAACTAATCACAAATGCGTTGATGTATATTATATAATGATTTGCGTGAGTGACGATTTTTGTCTCATTAATTCGCTTAGAGGAGCCTTTAAGAAACATTATCCCCGCAGCTACCGGGTTAAGAGAATGTGTGGCTTAATGAATGAGAGTGTTTGGAGTAATGAAGAGATGTGCAGTAGAAATTAGTTAGTTGAAGAGAGCATGTGATGTACTGAGATGAGTGGATATGAGTAATTGTATGAGTAGGGAGGAGGTGGTCAGGATATGTACAGTAGAAATTAGTTACCTTAACCCTTTCATTGCTAAGCGCTCGCAATGAGACTATCCCCTCAGGCACGCTCGGGCACCCCAGCGGGGGAAGGGGATCTCTTTTAACCGCTATATCTAAAAAATTATTCATCACAGCTACAAAACAAAAGCACCATTGGAAAGAGGAGGCCAAGATCTATACGATTTGGTAATGTAAGCCTCTCCTGTGAAAGTACAGGCACATTCAGGGGGTGTTGCCTGTGAAGACGTACATTTATACGTGCGCAACGGTCAGCCATGAGGCAACTACTGTAAATCTCTTGATGATGGGGGTGCTGGCAGGGCAGTATCGCCAACTGCAAAATTTACAACTATTTGGTCAAAATATCAGTCAAGTGATAGGTAAAGCTATGCAAAAATGTCGCTATAGTGGACAACAACATCCACCAGTTGCTCGTCCGTAGATTTTCCGCGCTGGGCTGACATGATTTTCCACCAAATTTAGTGGAGAACCCACTCAATTGTCAATCCTGTGCTGTGAGAAATATTGTTGGAACACTCATTCGCGGGAGGTTTGAGTGCGGCTGGAGCTCACAGCGAGCGTTTAGCACCACCAGCAAATACGCCTAACACTCGCTGCAAGCATTTAGCCATGGAAGGGTTAAGAGTGTATGTAGTTTAATGAGGCTGGAGGATATGAGGTAATGAAGAGGGAAGCAGTATATGTGTGGTAGGAAATAGTTACTGAAGGATTTTTTTTTTTTATTTATTTATTATTTTTTTTTTTTTTACAGCAAAGGAGACAGTTTGAGGGCTTAAAAAAAAAAAAAAACAATAATGAAAAAAAATTATGAATGTGGCTTAACGAGAATTTAAGGTATGAGCAATGAAGAAGTAAACCAGATATGTGCTTTAGAAGTATATTTGGCTTCTACTACATCTAACATCCTTTTTCTGTTCTCCATCACACTTTGTAACATGCAGAAAAGTGTGATGTTGGTAATTTAGTTTTAAGGCCGTTTGGTGCAGAAAGAATTTATTGCCCCAAAGTGTCGCTTCTGTGCTTCTTCCTAAAAATTACATGCATTTCTGATATGGAGAGAAGGAGGGAGGGAAGAAATGTGGGACTGTTGGATAACAATTTCTTCTTTCCACACCAAACTCCATTAACCCAGTAGCAGCGACGGGCCAAATTTGTGGCTTTACCATGTAGCAGCGACGGGCCAAATTTGTGGCTTTACCATGTAGCAGCGACGGGCCAAATTTGTGGCTTTACCATGTAGCAGCGACGGGCCAAATTTGTGGCTTTACCATGTAGCAGCGACGGGCCAGATTTGTGCCATAATATAAACCCCCCAAAATAGATGATACATAATCTGATGACAATGCTTTGATATATATTATGAAATGGTTTGTGTGAGGGGTGATTTTTTCTCATTTTTCTCGCTTGGAGGGACCATTAAGAAACATGATCCCCGCTGCTACCGGGTTAACATCAAATTATTGGCATCGTAAAAAGTACCCCCATTTATACCAACCTTCCATACAACTGACTCCCTGTTTCCATGTGCCTCTCGCTCCTCATTCACATCCAAGCCTCATACACTCTTTACTTTCTCATCACTGTTTACGTCCAAGGTGCTGATGTTCTCTTCTCTTCATCCCCTCCAGGAGAGCATCCTCAACCTGACTGTGACGGCCTCCAATGAGTTTCAGGACGTCTCCATCGACTTGTTTGTGGAAATCGTGGGGAAAGTCCGCTCGTGTGTCCTCAGTGATTTCAATATGGTGACGGCGAAGGTACGTCAGTGATACCGTTGCCAGATTACCGTACTCAAGAGACACGAATTTACCTGTTTCTGGCCCATAACTGTTGCCAAGAAGCACCAATAATTAACCATTTTGAATCTAAAGAAACACTCTTTATAACCTGATTGACCCCATCTTTGACCTTTAGAAATAGTTGATGTGAGAAGTGAAGTGTCTTATAATATTGACCAATGAAAGCCTTGTCCAAAATGTGGTGCTTGGGAGCTGAAGAAATTATTGAGAATGTGTAGGAACAGCGATTAGCAGGCTTTTTTTTTTTAAACCTTTTTTTGTTGCCCTTGAGCTGTTTCTTTTCTTTAGCTGTAAAAAAAATTAAAAAATCCAACCACCAGGCACTAACCATGACCCTAAAATCTACCTTCACACAGGGGGAAAGCAAGACTATACAGGTGTCGTTTGAGTCCATTGGTGGTGGGACGTGTCTCCTCTTCGACTACGGTGACTCGCTGCCCCTCGTCCCCCACTCCTACGGGGAGAAAGACACCTGCGACACCGAGTTCCAGCACGCCATTTACCATGCAGACCCAGAGCTTGACATGGCACTAAACTTCACCCATGTCTATATGTAAGGAGGCAAGCTTTTCAGGGAGGGAGAAACAGACCACACCACACTCACCAGATCAGTACGCCATTTACCATGTAGACCCAGAGCTTGACATGGCACTAAACAGCACCCATGTCTAAATGTAAGGAGGCAAGCTTTTCAGGGAGGAAGAAACAGACCACACCACACTCACCAGATCAGTACGCCATTTACCATGTAGACCCAGAGCTTCACATGGCACTAAACAGCACCCATGTCTAAATGTAAGGGGGAAGCTTTTCAAGGAGGGAGGAAGGAACAGACCACACCACACTCACCAGACCAGTACGCCATTTACCATGTAGACACAGAGCTTGACGTGGCACTAAACAGCACCCATGTCTAAATGTAAGGGGGCAAGCTTTTCAAGGAGGAAGAAACACATATAGATAAATTCATTGACCACACTCACCAGATCAGTACCCATAACAAATAAGACTATAGCAGACGCAGCAACACCTTAGTAACATTTTTTCATCCATCACAGGAAGAAAGGAACATGGATAGCTGATCAGTTTCTTGACGGCAATTTACAGATCAACAATACCGATTCCAGGTCCAGGTTCAGGTGTTGGTCGGGAAGCATAGCCTTTGCAACGACACTTTCCTATCTTGTTTCTCTTCTCAATCAGTCAAGTTCCTCCGTTGGTGTTCCCTTTTCATCCACATCTCGTTCACTTTTTTTCTTAGCTTCTTCTATCCATTCTTCTCTAAAAAGTAGATCGCCCAAACAAGACTGACCTTCTTGAACACAGCAACAACATTTTTTCACCCATCGCAGGGAGGGAGAGACACAGACAGATAAATAAAAGATGAATTAGTTTTTTGACCACACTGTACAAATCAACACTACAGATTTCAATAAGACTAACATATCACTTAGAATGGACATGACAAATGATAACCACAACATTTTTTTTCGCCCATCACAGGGAGGAAGAAATACAGGTAGATAGATCAGTTTACTGACCACACTTTACAGGCTTACAATACCAATTTCAAATAAGACTAACATATCACTTAGAATGGACGTGACAAATGATAACCACAACATTTTTTTTCGCCCGTCACAGGGGGGAAGAAACAGATAGGTAGATGAATTTACTGACCACACTTTACAGATTAACAATACCAATTTCAAATGAGAATGGCTGTAATGGACGCTACAAGATAGTGGGACGTATTACAAGTCAGATCCGAGAAGTTTTGGGTCCCTACAGAATTCTTTTTAGGGGCCACATTACAAGTCGAATCCGAGAAGCTTTGAGTCCCTACAGAATTCTTTTTAGGGGCCACATTACAAGTCGAATCCGAGAAGCTTTGGGTCCCTACAGAATTCTTTTTAGGGGCCACATTACAAGTCAAATGTGAGAAGTTTTGGGTCCGTACAGCTTTATTCATCCCGATCCCTGTAGGGACCTAAAACTTCTCTGATTCAACTTGTAACACAGCCCACTACGTAACACCATTTCCTCACCCATCGCAGGGAGGAAGGGATCTACAACCTGACGATCATTGGCTGGAACGAACTCAGCAACTGCACCTCCACCATCGCCACTTACGTCACCAACATCCATTGCACCCCGCCGGCCGTGAGCATCATGGGCAGCACCATGGACGTTGAGGCGCCCCCGCAGTTCATGCACAGCAAGGGAGGCAAGATTCTCGGCGTCATATCCATCGACTGTGAGGTGACCAGCAACACCAAGTAAGCCGGGAGATTAGTCGTATTCATCTAGTTGTGTTTACCGAGTTATATACAGGATAGAAATTACTCCTGTTCACCTGTATCGATATTTACTTCTATCTAAATTAGCCTTACGCCCGTACTCTCAAATATTTCAGGCCTCACACACACACATTTGATGAGGCTTTCATCGAGGTTGTAGTGGGTATTTCCATGGGTAGTTTTATGAACCCAGTGATAGTTTGACAAAGCTCACACACTCAACATTTGATAAGGCTTTCATCGAGGTTGTAGTGGGCATTTCCATGGTTAGTTTTGTGAGCCCAGTGATAGTTTGACAAAGCTCACACACTCACATTTGATTAGGGTTTCATAGAGGTTTTAGTGGGCATTTCCATGGTTAGTTTTGTGAGCCCAGTGATAGTTTGACAAGGCTCACACATTCACATTTGATAAGGCTTTCGTAGAGGCTGTTGTGGGTATTTCCAGGGGTAGTTTTATGAGCCCAGTGATAGTTTGACAAATTTCACACACTCATTTGATAAGGCTTTCGTAGAGGTTGTAGTGGGTATTTCCAGGGGTAGTTTTATGACCCCAGTGATAGTTTGACAAAGCTCACACACTCACATTTGATAAGGCTTTCGTAGAGGCTGTTGTGGATATTTCCAGGGGTAGTTTTATGAGCCCAGTGATAGTTTGACAAAGCTCACACACTCACATTTGATAAGGATTGTAGTGGGTATTTCCAGGGGTAGTTTTATGAGCCCAGTGATAGTTTGACAAAGCTCACACACTCACATTTGATAAGGATTGTAGTGGGTATTTCCAGGGGTAGTTTTATGAGCCCAGTGATAGTTTGACAAAGCTCACACACTCACATTTGATAAGGCTTTCGTAGAGGTTGGTGTGGCTATTTCCATGGTTAGTTTTATGAGCCCAGTGATAGTTTGACAAAGCTCACACACTCACATTTGATAAGGCTTTCGTAGAGGTTGGTGTGGCTATTTCCATGGTTAGTTTTATGAGCCCAGTGATAGTTTGACAAAGCTCACACATTCACATTTGATAAGGCTTTCGTAGAGGCCGTTGTGGGTATTTCCATTGGTAGTTATATAAGCCCAGTGATAGTTTGACAAGGCTCACACATTCACATTTGATAAGGCTTTCGTAGAGGTTGTTGTGGGTATTTCCATTGGTAGTTATATAAGCCCAGTGATAGTTTGACAAAGCTTCTGAACCACCTATCTTTCAGCCACTCCTCTTGACTCTTTTGTAGGAACAGTGAGGAGCGGACTTTTTTTCATTATTGTTTCCTTTCTTTTTTTCTTTTTTTTCTTTTTTTTGCCCTTTGAACTGTTTCCTTTACTGTAAAAAAACGTGAGAACCCACTTAATCTTCTTTGTGGCCTTTGAAGATAATTGTCGTGAGAGCCGGGAGCATTTGAGAATACGTGTCTTTAAGTTATGGATGTTTCTCGCCTGCACCACCTCCCCCTCCACTCCGTTCCAAGTACCATCCATTCCCCTTGACCCACAGGAAGCGCTGGCAAGTGTACGAAGCCGACCCCATCACAGCCACCTACCTGGAGCCCGTCCTTATCATGTACACCTGGAAGTCTTGGGACGCACCCGAGCTGGTCATCCCCAAACACACGCTGAAGTACGGCTTCTACCTGGCCACCTACACCGTCACCATGTGGGGTACGGCTGGGGCGGGGTCAGGGAAACACCTCACTAGTAAAAGGGTTCAAAAGGGGTTGAGGTTTTAGGTCTGAGCTGTTACCTCCCCAACAAAAGGGTTTATGAATGCTTAGTTAAGGTTTGAGGACAGAGCTGCTATACCTCCCCAACAAAAGGGTTCATGAAGTCTTAGTTAAGGTTTTAGGACAGAGCTCATTCTTAATGTTTTCTGACCTCTGTACATAAACACTTGCACTCCATTTCTTTCTACAGGCCACAACATATATGGTTACTCTTCATTCTTTCCTCACAAACACTTACTATGGGTCGTATTATAAGACATTTCGCTGCTCAAGTTCACATATTTGACAAGGCTTTCGTAGGAGTTGTGGACATTTCCAGGAGTAGTTTTATGACTCTGGTGGTAGTGTGAACCTTCTCCTGCACCATGAACCTGAAGAAACACTCATTAGATCCCGACTGACCCCCTCTTTGACCTTTAGAAATAGCTGATGTGAGAAGCGAAAATGTCTTCTAATACCAACCTTAAACTCCATTTCTTCCCTCTCCTCATTCTTTTCCCACATGGCCTTACACTTGAACGCCCACACACCATATCTTTCCTCACAGTCCCCAACCTTTATTGATTCTTCTCTCTCTCTCTTTCCTCATGAATATTGAAACTTAATATGCATGCTCCCCGTCTAAATCCTTCACAGACCCCAACAATCACAAATACTGCCTACTCTTCCTGCATGAACCTTAGCACCTGCCACATAATTTTTTCTTCTTGTATGTTTAATGTCGATTCTTATTTTCCCTTATGGGTTTGGACGGGCTATGAGTCTCTCCCGCTAATGACAATGGTATACTTTCTCCTCCCTGATGGTCCTCCTTTTCATGTCTTCCTCCATACACCATCTCCAGGTCTTCTATAATCTTTCAACTGGTCTCCTCCACGGCTATGAGTCTCTCCCGCTAATGACAGTGGTATACTTTCTCCTCCCTGATGCTTCTCCTCTTCATGTCTTCCTCCACACACCATCTCCAGGTCTTCTATAATCTTTCAACTGGTCTCCTCCACGGCTATGAGTCTCTCCCACTCCTGTCAATGGTATACTTCCTCCTCCCTGATGCTCCTCCTTCTCATGTCTTCCTCCACACACCATCTCCAGGTCTTCTATAATCTTTCAACTGGTCTCCTCCACGGCTATGAGTCTCTCCCACTCCTGTCAATGGTATACTTCCTCCTCCCTGATGCTCCTCCTTTTCATGTCTTCCTCCACACACCATCTCCAGGTCTTCTGTAATCTTTCAACTGGTCTCCTCCCATCTACCTCCACTTAACACATGGTACTCATCACCCTCATACTTGTCATCCCATCCCCACAGATCCGGACAACTTGCCAGTGGATATGCCGTTCCAGAGGCAGGCCATCACACTCTTTGAGATGATCCCGACACCTATCATTGCCATCATCATGGATGGCGCCGTGTCCAAGACTTCTCGTGGCCCCTCCCAGGAGATCCCCCTCAACCCCTGCCTGCTCTCAGTGGACCCCGACTTCCCTGATGACAAGGTGAGGTCACTCCCTGCCCACCTGTTCTGTCTCGTGACTTCCAGCGCCAGAAATTGCATCACAGGGTTGGATACTTGATTTATTCACTGCATGTTTTATTCACTGAGTAGAGATTCAAGCTAATGAATGATACCTATTTTTTCCTTTTAATATATTCACTGCATATTTATCTTATCCACTGAGTAGGGATTTGGCCCAGAGAATGAGAACAGATTTTTCCTTTAGCTTCAAATGAGGCAGGCTGAGGACAAAATACAATAATAAAATAAGCTCACAATACACTACCCCCAGCAATAAAATACAGGGAACATTCCAAATGATAATACCGTGGTTCTGGTCAGAGGGTTGTCTTAATATCTGTCACTTTAAAGACTTCAAATCAACTGTCATCACCAAAGCCTGTCATAACCCCTGGCCCGGAGTGTGTTCCATCCCCACAGCCTCTGCCTTACTGATACTTGCTCCTCCTCTTCTTCCTCCTGATACTTGCTCCTCATCCTCTTCTTCCTCCTGAAACTTGCTCCTCCTCCTCTTCTTCCTCCTGATACTTGCTCCTCATCCTCTTCTTCCTCCTGAAACTTGCTCCTCCTCCTCTTCTTCCTCCTGATACTTGCTCCTCCTCTTCTTCCTCCTGATACTTGCTCCTCATCCTCTCCTTCCTCCTGATACTTGCTCCTCCTCCTCTTCTTCCTCCTGAAACTTGCTCCTCCTCCTCTTCTTCCTCCTGATACTTGCTCCTCCTCCTCTTCTTCCTCCTGATACTTGCTCCTCCTCCTCTTCTTCCTCCTGAAACTTGCTCCTCCTCCTCTTCTTCCTCCTGATACTTGCTCCTCCTCCTCTTCTTCCTCCTGATACTTGCTCCTCCTCCTCTTCTTCCTCCTGAAACTTGCTCCTCCTCCTCTTCTTCCTCCTGATACTTGCTCCTCCTCCTCTTCTTCCTCCTCCTCCTCGGCACAGAACTTCAACATCAGCTGGCGGTGCAGGAAGGTTGGGGAGGAGTGGCCCAACCCTGACCCTGGCCCCACGTCGATATGGGAGCAAGGGCCAGGGAACGGGTGCTTCGGCAATGGTCCAGGTGAGTGAGCGTCTCAGTACACGTCTTAAAGTGATTATGAGCAAAGGAAGCGCTGGTTGGCAGGTGTTGACGAGAGGAAATCCATGCTGGTCAGTGGTAATGGAGACTTTTTTACATTTTAGGAAGCATCTCAAGGCCAAAAACAAAAGAAAAGTAAGAAAGCCTGCTATGTGCTGCCCCTGTAAAAGAATGTATAGCCGGTTGATAGGTGTTAATAAGGGAAAATCCATGCTGGTCAGTGGTAATGGAGACTTTTTTTTACAGTAAAGGAAGCATCTCAAGGGCAAAATTAGATAAAAGCCAAAAAGCCTGCCATTCACTGCCCCTGTAAAAGAATGTAGAGATGAGTAACCTTAAGAAGGGTCAATTTAAAATATTCATGCTTGTCTGTATTTGAGTTTTTTTTACTGTAAAGGAATCAGGTCAAGGACAAAAAACATAAAATAAAAAAAGCCTGTCATGTGTTGCCCCTGTTAAAGAATGTAGAGATAAGTGGCCAAAAGAGGGTCAATTTCAGAAGGAAGTTGCCAAATGTTAATAGGGCAAAGTTACCAGCCATACAATACCCCACACCCTCTAAGGAAACACCTTCTCACATATTTAAAAACCTCACCTCCTCCTTCTTCCCCCTAAAACCCCTTCACCAGTTAAAAATTGCCCCCTTCCTCACCTCCCTCCCCCTAAAACCCCTTCACCAGTTAAAAATCGCCCCCTTCCTCACCTCCCTCCCCCTAAAACCCCTTCACCAGTTAAAAATCACCCCCTTCCTCACCTCCCTCCCCCTAAAACCCCTTCACCAGTTAAAAATCGCCCCCTTCCTCACCTCCCTCCCCCCTTCTTCACTTCATAGCCCACTTCAACACCATCATACAACTCTCACCCCCTATCCACATCACCCAACACCTCCTCACCCCCTGCTGGTTCACCCCTGGCAGGCAAGCTGGACCACAACCTTTGCGAGCTCATCCTCATGGGCGACAGCTTCAAGGGCTTGGGCACCTTTGAGCTGGAGGTGACGGTGTCCAAGGATGACCGCTCCACCAAGGGCTTCCTCCAGATTGAGAAGCTGGACTATGACCCGCCCATCCTCAACATGTCGTAAGTGTGACTGCCGTGAGCCACTCCCCGCTGCCCTTCAGAGTGTGTTGAGGCAGCGCTTGTCTCACACCACCTTCTGGAGAGGCTGCATTGAGTGAATTTCATGTCATTTATAGCATTTTCCCGTAAGAATACATGGAAGGTTAAGAGCTTTGGTTTATGTTAATGCAAGAAACCATGTGGAGTATTAGATGTGTTGGATTTCCAGTCATCGCATTCATCCAAAAGTTAGCAATCTAAATTCGTTATAAATGAAGCACCTTTAATCCGGTAGCAGCAGGGATCATGTTTCTTAACGGTCCTTCCAAGCGAGAAAAATGAGAAAAAATCACCCCTCACACAAACCATTTCATGATATATATCAAAGCATTTGTGATCAGATTATGTATCATCTATTTTGGGGGGTAAATATCATGGCACAAATTTGGCCCGTCACTGCTACCGGGTTAAGATTTTACTTCTTGAACACTTCATCAGTATAATCACTAGGCCCTTGTTGACTCCCCTCCCTGCCTTTGTATGGAACAGGGCTAGTGGTGGTGGTGGTGGTGGTGGTGATGATGAATCTTGAACGAAATAAGGCTGACTCAGTGGTTTAAAGAACGGGAAGGTGATGTAAAATATTGACTACATAACTGTGATGCATATGTTCAAGTTGACCATGCAGAACAGAACACCTTGAGTCCTGCCTTCCTGCTAACACCCACACCTTTTGACCCCTCTCTTTTGCCTTCTGACCCCCTCCCCTTGGTGTGGTCAGTGTGCCAGCCCTGAACAGCTTAGAGTCCTGCCTTCCTGCTAACACCCACACCCTTGGACCCCTCTCTTTGGCCTTCTGACCCCCTCCCCTTGGTGTGGTCAGTGTGCCAGCCCTGAATAGCTTAGAGTCCTGCCTTCCTGCTAACACCCACACCCTTGGATCCCTCTCTTTGGCCTTCTGACCCCCTCCCCATGGTGTGGTCAGTGTGCCAGCCCTCAACAGCTTAGAGTCCTGCCTTCCTGCTAACACCCACACCTTGACCTCTCCCTATGTCCTTCTCACCACCCTCCCCTAAACAGCTAGTAATCCTTCCTTCCTACCAACACCTACACCTCGACCCCTCTCTTTAAACTTGGAACACTACCACAGGCCATCTCCCCTCCTATAACCCCTATTTCCCCTCCCATCACTACTTCTATAGGCCACAGAAAACATTATTAAGTACACAAATAACCAGAAAAGAAAGAAAATAGGACAAAACAAAACACCTAACCTTCTTACCCCCTTCCCCTGGTATCGTAGGTGTGGCAGCCCAGAGCAGCTATAGTCTGTTCCGCCTAAGGTGAGAGCACGTCAGGAAAGTAGCTCCTCCCATAGGTAACAGAGGAAGGGCATGGCCACTCCGGTGCTGGTGATTGGTGGACAGTTGATCCGAAGGGGGTTGGGCAAAATCTGGCTTCAAGGAGAGTTAGGTAGGAGGGAAGCAAATGGACCTCTCCTCTGATGAATTTTCACCTTAGGCTAAAAAGAGTATAGCAGTCCTGCCTTCCTGCTGATTCCTACACCTTTTAACCCTTCTCTGTGACCTTACCCCCTCCCCCTGGTGTGGTAGGTGTGCCAGCCCTGAACAGCTACTAGTCCTGCTTTCCTGCCCTTCATTTTGCAGTAAAGGAAGCAGCTCAAGGGCAAAAATAAATGAGAACAAAACAGCCCGCTAGTCACAGCTAACGCCTACACCTTTTGACCCTTCCCTGTGGCATTCTTACCCCCCTCCCCTTGATGTCGTAGGTGCGCCAGCCCTGACCTGTGCGTCGTCATGGAGGAAGGCCTCATGGTGAACCCCTGCAAGCGCGTCGGCATCGTGGCGGAGTGTATCGGCTACTGCCTGGAGCCACACATCTACCAGTGGGAGGCCAGCATGGTGGACGGCATGGTGTTCCCCTACAACTCCGCCCACTTCCCCAACGGTAGGGTGCTGGGTTGTTGGCGTTTATGGTTGTTAGTCATTATTATATAGTTGTAATATAGTACGGTAAATTATTATCTCTGGAAAACTCCACTGGTTCAAAAATCTTAACCCCTTGACTGCGGATTTCCTACAAGAAGACATCACCAAGCTACTTTAATGGAACAAAAAATGCCTGTTACAATGCAATGAAGAAAAATGTAAAGTCCTGCACCTTGGGGGGATATCCAGCATACCAGTACCTCATGGGAAACACTCCACTATCCACCACAGAGGCAGAGAAAGACCTGGGAGTACATGTTACCAGGCTACAAGTGAAGGCGAAATCCATGCCAATCACAGCAAATGGGTTAATAGAAGTCAAAGCTTATGAAGGCAGGAATTTATTATCTGAAAAAATATTAAATTGCCTGTTTTTAGTCTTACAATTATTTGAATTCTGACGCTTGAGTAATTATCAAAAGAAAAATACTATGACTTAAAGTAATTGTTTGTTAGTATAATATTCCACTGATTCAAAGCTCAACAGTCAAAAATTGTGAAGACAGGATATGATAATCTGATAATTGGATTGCCTGATTTTTAGAGTAACGATTATTGGGATTCAGAGTTCAGGTAATTATCAAGAGAGGAAAAATATGATTGTGACCGTAATTACATCTCACAGGTCGAAATTCATTGGTTCAAAAATCTCAATAGTCAAATTTGTGAAGGAAGGAATTGTTTTTGTCCTTTGTTTTGTTTGTTTCATCAATTTGTCTTTGTTTCTGTTGATTGTGACTTTCTTTTCTTTTTTTTTTCTTTGCATTTTCCAATTTTTTTCATTTATTTATCTCTTGATTTTTGTTTACTTCATTATCATGTTGTTGTTGTTTTTTATGTTTTTATTTTTATTTTTTTGGTTGCTGTTTTTTGTAGTTATGGTTTCTGAATCTGAAGAAAATATACATGATGTGATTTTTAGAGTCTTACTGTTGCTTGAATTCTGGTGTGTAAGTAATTTCAGCCTTCATTCGGTGAGTATTTCATTTTGCATTTTACTTTTCAATCATTCTTTGTAATAACTCTTCTTTAGGTTTCTTTTTTTCTATTTTCATCACATGGTTTCATTGCAGATTTTTCCCATCAGCTTTGTCCTCTAATCGTCGTCATAAACATTTTTTTCTTCTAAGGATCTCAGGCTTGTGTAAGTGTTTCCATTCATGGGTTTCTGGTGTGTGTAGTGAATGAATTCCCTCCCTGAATGACCCTCGTCTCCCTCCAGGCTTCAGTGAGAACGAGTTGATGTTCAGTACACAGTTCTTTGAGGACAACCCTTCCATCACCCACTTCCACCTCACCCTCAAGGCCACCACCTCTGACGACCGCCTGGGTAAGTTGTCTGACCTGTTCTAATGTGTTTGTTGAGTTCTAGTACACAGGGTTAGAATTAGTTTTGCGCTCTCCTGTCTCTACTTCTATTTTCTTAGGTCTGTCTTTAGAGTGGTGGTATATGATTAGGTCAGGCAAATAAGAAAGTTGCACCATTACTCATCCTTTTTTCAGGTGACGAGGTATGATCTTTTTATTTATTTATTTTTTTTTTTTTATTTATTTATTTATTTATTTATTTATTTTTTTTTTTTTTACAACAAAGGAGACAGCTCAAGGGCACAAAAAAAGGAAACAATAATAAAAAAGGCCCGCTACTCGCTGCTCCTAAAAAAGAATCCAAAGAGGTGGCCGAAAGAGAGGTCAATTTCGGAAGGAGAGGTGTCCAGAAATGGTCTCTATAAAGTTGTACGTCTACTTCTCATATTCTTTTCCTTCGGCAATTCCACAGCTTTGATGAGGTGGATAAAAAGCTGCACCATCACTCCTTTATTTCATCACTGCTCCATTTTCTTAGGTTGCCGTGAAGGTGTAGGTGACCAGATGGATATTGACTACCTCTGCTGCACGTTTTCTCTTCCCAGGTGAATCAGCAGGTTTGATGAGGTGGATAAAAGCTGCTCCATTACTCCTTTATTTCATCAGTGCTCCATGTTCTTAGGTTGCCGTGAAGGTTATATAGGTGACCAGATGGATATTGACTACCTCTACTGCACATTTTCTCTTCCCAGGTGAATTGGCAGGTATGAAAAAGTGGATAAAACCTGCACCATTACTCCTTTATTTCATCAGTGCTCCATTTTCTTAGGTTGCCGTGAAGGTTATATAGGTGACCAGATGGATATTGACTACCTCTACTGCACATTTTCTCTTCCCAGGTGAATCGGCAGGTTTGATGAGGTGGATAAAAACTGCACCATCACTCCTTTATTTCATCAGTGCTCCATTTTCTTAGGTTGCCGTGAAGGTGTAGGTGACCAGATGGATATTGACTACCTCTGCTGCACATTTTCTCTTCCCAGGTGAATCAGCAGGTATGAAGAAGTGGATCAAAGCTGCACCTTTACTCCTTTTTCATGCCACTACTCGATTTCATTTTTTAGGTTACTGTGGAGGAAGAGGTGACCAGATGAATATTATTAAGTTGTTCCTCCATTGCACATTTTCTTTTCCCAGACAATTTCAAAAGTAAATAAAGAGCTCAACCATTTTTCCTTTTTTAACCATTACTACTTTTTTCAGGTAGCCAGATTAGTTTTTTTAACAAAGGAGACAGCTCAAGGGCACAAAAAAAGTAAACAATAATAAATAAAAAAAGCCCGCTACTCACTGCTCACAAAAAGAATCCAAAGAGGTGGCCGAAAGAGAGGTCAATTTCGGGAGGAGAGGTGTCCAGATACCCTTCTCTTGAAAGAGTTCAAGTCGTAGGCAGGATTTTAAAGATTTACCTCTATTTCTCATTTTATTTTCCTGGGCAATTCCACAGGTAAACAAGATGCTAAAAACAAAACAGGTAAAAGCTAGTAAACAGGAGAATAAAAAGCTATACCATTATTCCATTTTTGAGGTGATATTGGAGGCATAACCAGATCAGTATTTTAAAGTTTTACCTCATTTTCTCATTTTCTCTTCCCAGACGATTCCACAGGTAAACAAGAAGCTAAATAACAAGACAGGTAAAAGTAAACAGGAGAATAAAAACCTACACCATTACTTCATTTTTGAGGTGACTTTTGGAGGCATAACCAGATCAGTATTTTAAAGTTTTACCTCGATTTCTCATTTTCTCTTCTCGGGCAATTCCACAGGTAAATAAAATGCTGAAAAACAAAGCAGGTAAAATTAAACAGGAGAATGAAAAACTACACCATTATTCCATTCCTCAAGTGATTTTGGAGGCATAACCAGATCAGTGTTTTAAAGGTTTTCCTCGATTTCTGATTTTCTTTTCCCGGACGATTCCACAGGTAAATAAAATGCTAAAAAAACAAAGCAGGTAAAAGTAAACAGGAGAATAAAAAGCTATACCATTACTTCATTTTTGAGGTGATTTTGAAGGCATAACCAGATCAGTATTTTAAAGTTTTACCTCATTTTCTCATTTTCTCTTCCCGGACGATTCCACAGGTAAACAAGAAGCTAAATAACAAGACAGGTAAAAGTAAACAGGAGAATAAAAAGCTATACCATTACTCCATTTTTGAGGTGATTTTGGAGGCATAACCAGATCAGTATTTTAAAGTTTTACCTCGATTTCTGATTTTCTTTTCCTGGGCGATTCCACAGGTAAACAAGAAGCTCAAAAACAACACAGGTAAAAGTAAACAGGTGAATAAAAAGCAACACTATCACCACCCTTTTTCTCTCTTCCCAGGCGAGTCCAGTTACTTCTTCATCGTGAACCAGCGGCCGGCGGGGGGCACGTGTACCTTCGTAGCGACGGGCCAGAGTCGTGCCCTCATTGACTCCTTCTTCGTGAACTGCGAGGGCTGGACGGACCCCGACGACCACGGCATCAAGAGCTACGTCATCATTTGTAAGACGTTAGCTCTGTATTGCACCTAGTTGAGTTTGATCTTTGTCATTACGGCTTGTTGCTCTGAGATTAGTATATTTCTGTGGAGGTTCATGGTGCTGGTAGGTTGATATTGTTAATCTTGTTAGGCAGTGGTGGTCAACTCTAGCCCTTTTCAATAGTCAATCTGTATTATCCGATTCCTCTAAGTCATTCACAAGTTTATATATGCTGTAATCAGGTGACTTCTCTTTCTCTTCTTTCTTCCAGTGTTTTCAGTTGCATTTCTTTTACTCTTATTTTTTTCCCTCAGTTTTGGTCCACCAGTTTTGGTTACATCTAAGTGACTCTTCTTTGTATTTTTTTCATTTTTTTCACTTGTTTCTTCTTGTGAGGCGACCATAGAACTTCTGCATATTCCAATTTTGGTCTAATCATTGAATGTGTGTTTTCTCCTCTTCTGTCTACTCTCTTCTCCTTTTCCTCTTCTGCCTCCTCTCCTTTCTTCTCCTTCTCCTCTTCTGCCTCCTCTCCTTTCTTCTCCTTCTCCTCTTCTGCCTCCTCTCCTTTCTTCTTCTCCTCTCCTTTCTTCTTCTCCTCTTCTGCCTCCTCTCCTTTCTTCTCCTTCTCCTCTTCTGCCTCCTCTCCTTTCTTCTCCTTCTCCTCTTCTGCCTCCTCTCCTTTCTTCTCCTTCTCCTCTTCTGCCTCCTCTCCTTTCTTCTTCTTCTCTCCTTTCTTCTTCTCCTCTTATGCCTCCTCTCCTTTCTTCTCCTTCTCCTCTTCCTTCTCCTCTTCTGTCTCCTCTCCTTTATAATCCTTCTCTTCTGTCTACTTTCCTTTATCATCCTTGCCCTCTTCCTTCTCCTCTTCTGTCTCCTCTCCTTCTTCTCCTTCTCCTCTTCCTATTCCTCTTCTGTCCCCTCTCCTTTCTTCTCCTTCTCCTCTTGTCTCCTCTCTTTTCTTCTTCTCTCCATTCTCCTCCTTCTCCTCCTTTCCCTGTCTTTTTTTTTTTCGTGTGTGTGTGTGTGTGTGTGTGTGTGTGTTGATGGTGGTCTTTCCGGCAGTGGTGGACTCTAACGGGGCGAAGCAGACGTTGATCAACCAGCAGCACTCCGTCTCGCAGCACTCTATGGAGATGGTGCTGCAGCCCGGGAACTTCAGCATTGTGGTCAAGATCCTCGACACCTACGACGCGTGCACAGAGCTGGAGGTGGTCGCGGACTTGGAGGTGATGAATGACCGTACCTTTTATTTGCATGTCTTTATTTTCATTATTTTCCATCATCATCATAATGCGTGCACAGAACTGGAGGTGATGAATGACCGTACCTTTTATTTGCATGTTATTTTCCGTCATCATCATTGTTGTTATCTTTGTTATCATCATAGTCATTGTTACCATTTTTGCTGCATTATTTTTTTATTTTTTTATTTTTTTCAGCAGAGGAGACAGTGCAAGAACGTGAAAAAAAAAGAAAACAATAATGAAAAAAAAAAGCCCGCTACTTACTGCTCCTAAATAGAGTAGAGTGTATTATTGGCACATGACATCAATACTCTTACATATCATCTTACTTCTTTTTCTCCTCCACCTCTTTCTCGGCCGTCTCCTTCTCTTTCTTCTCCTTCTTCTTCTCTTCTTTCTCCTCTTTCTCTGCTGTCTCCTCCTTCTCTTTCTTCTCCTTCTTCTTCTCTTCTTTCTCCTCTTTCTCCTCCTCCTCTTTCTTTTCCTTCTTCTCTTCTTTCTCCTCTTTCTCTGCTGTCTCCTCTACTCCTCTCCTCATCATCAGTTTCCTCCTCTCCTCCTCTTTCTTTTCCTCTCCTCTATCTCCTTCTCCTCCAGCTCTTCCTGTTCCTCCTCCTCCTACTCTTTCTCTTCCTCTCATTTCTCCCCTCTCCCTTCTCCTCCTTTCCTTTCTCCATCTTTACTAACTATTCCTCATCTCCCCACACTCACCACCACCACCACCACCCAGCACCAGAGGAATACAAGCGAGAGTGTTTGCGTATTCTTGCAGGTGAGGATGCCAACCACGGAAGAGCTCAAGGCCGTGGACATTGACGCTATCCTGGAGGAGCTGGCGGGGACGGGCAACACGCAGCTCCTCAACACCTACATCCTGGCCGCCTCCTACGTCACGAATCAGGTTGGTTTGTTAGGGGTCGCTGGATCGGTCTGTCTACTTTATGCTGTAATCGGTCTTGTCTAGCTTTGTGCTGTAATCGGTCCTTTTTTTGTTTGTTTTTGTTTTTGTTTTGATTTGTTTTGTGTTTTACAGCAAAGGAGACAGCTCAAGGGCAAAATAAATGGAAACAATAATGAAAAAAAAGCCCGCTACTCACTGCTCCTAAAAGAGTCCAGAGGAGTGGCCGAAAGATAGGTCAATTTCGGGAGGGGAAGTGTCCTGATGTTGTTGTTGTTGTTGTTAATCTGTCGGCTGTTGTTTTTTTTTATTTTTTTTTTTTTTTTTTTTTTTTTTTTTTTTTTTTAATGTCGCTGTTGCTGTTAATCATCAATACTATTATATATCATCATCCTCCTTCTTTTTCTCCTCCTCCTCCTTCTCTTAATTCTCCTACTCTGTTTTCCTCCTCCTTCTCTTCTTCCTGCTCCTCCTATTTCTCCTCCTTCTCTGTCTTCTCCTCTCCTTTTCTCCTCCTTCTCTTCCTCTTCCTCCTCTCTTTTTTCTCCTCCTTCTCCTTCTCTCTGTTTTCCTCCTCCTTCTCTTCTTCCTGCTCCTCCTGTTTCTCCTCCTTCTCTGTCTTCTCCTCTCCTTTTCTCCTCCTTCTCTTCCTCTTCCTCCTCTCTTTTTTCTCCTCCTTCTCTTCCTCCTCTCTTTTTTCTCCTTCTCTTCCTCTTCCTCCTCTCTTTTTTCTCCTCCTTCTCTTCCTCTTCCTCCTCTCTTTTTTCTCCTCCTTCTCTTCCTCTTTCTCCTCTCTTTTTTCTCTTTCTCTTCCTCTTCCTCCTCTCTTTTTTTCTCCTCCTACTCTTTCTCTTCCTCCTTTCCATTCTCCTCCTTCTCCTCCTTTTCCTCTAACAGCTGGCTTTTTTTTTAATCTGTCAGCTGTCATCGTCCTTTTAATGGCGCCACTATAAACACTTGCCCACGCCATTACGAGCTGGGGCCGACTACCATCCATGCCCCTCAAGCAAGCCTACCAGCGTTATAGGCGTAGACGTAAAAAAAAAAATATAAAAAAAACCTGTTGGCTGTCTTTTGGTGTATTCCTCTGTTGTATTTTGTCTGAGGAGTGTCTTGTGGGCTGTCTTAATTATTTGGTCGGTTGTTTGGTTGTTTTGCCCTTGCCCTGCCTTGTTTACCGGGAAATATTAACTCCGTCGCCTTCTGCATCGTTTGATTTGTCTGGCTTTCACAGTCTCTTCATCACGGGAAAACATCATCATCATCATCCTTCTTCATTTTCTCCTCCTCCTTCTCTTCTTTCTCCTACTCCTCTCTGTTCTCCTCCTTCTCTTCTTCCTGCTACTCCTATTTCTCCTCCCCTGTTTCCATTACCCTCTTTATAGTGATAGGTTTGTTTTTCACGGTCTGTCTCATTTACTGGAAAAAAAAGCTCCTTCACCCTTTTTACAGTATTTACTTCTTGGGGTTTCACAATGTCTCTTACTGAAAAATAACTCCTTTGTCGATATTCTTAGACGCTTTCGCTTCTCACATCAGCTATTTCTAAAGGTCAAAAGGGGGATCAATAGGGTTCTAATGAGTATTTCTTCAGATTCATGCTACAGAAGCAGGATCAAACTACCACCAGAGACATTAAACTACCTCTGGAAATGTCCAAAACTCATAGGAAAGCCTTGTCAAATATCCGAACTCGGGCGACGAAATGTTTTAAAATACGACCCCTTGTCTCCTTTACTGGAAAAAAAAAGCTCCTTCACCCTCTTTACAGTCTGTACTTGTTGGGCTTTCATGATGTCTCTTACTGAAAAATAACTCCTTCATCCACTTCACAGTAATAAGTTGGGGTATTATAATCTGTCTCCCTTGATGAAAGATAACTTCATCATCCACTTTGCAGTAATACGTTTGGTTCACAGGCTTTCCTTTACTAAAAATAACTTTCACCTTTAGTTTGGCTTTTACATTCTACAAGGAATCTGCAGTAGTTGTCCTGTTCCCTTCCTTTCTTCCATACAGTATCCCAGTCATTTTCTTAATATCCAGATGGTGTAAAATCCGAGAAACATCCACTTCGAGCAGGCGCCATACTGTAGCTTTATTATTTTTAAGGACGACTTTCCCCTCAAGCTTCACTAAGGGCAGCAACCGCCCTTCACACAAGGAAAAAAACAAAACAAAAAGTAAAAAGGATGTGTCACTTCTCACAAAAAATAAAAAGTAGAAATCACAAATTCTGACGCTAAAACAGTATGGAGAGTTGTATAAATAGTAAGCGTTATTCTTGCACTGACGGCAACAATCTCCCCCCACACAGTTGTTTCCCTTGGACGACTCCAGCCTGGCAGGGTTGACCGAGGACGAGATAAACGAAAGGATTGTCGCCAGAACCAACGAGCTGAACAAGCACTTGGACTACCTCATGATGAACAGGAACTACGACACCGTGGACTCCGTGAATGTGGTGAGCTCCGTCCTGGCGCAGATCCTCACCAACTTGGACGGCGGCAAGATGGCGCGCAAAGCTATTGACACGGAAGCCCACAGCAAGATCGTGAACATAACAAAGGTAAGGATGAACGCTCGGTGGGCTTTCCTTTATTTGTTTTGTTTTGGTTATGCCTTTGAACTGTTTCCTTTGCTGTAAAAAAGAGGTTATGTTAGCCTGCTCATGTGCGCCCTCCCAAATAGTCTGTGTTGAAGAAACTGATATAAATCTTGGATTGGGAAGACAGGCAGTGAAGTGTTAGCAGACTGGCCTCTTACAGACTCTACTTTTTGTGTTTTTTTTTGTAGCTGGTGAATGTTCGCTTTTCGTTTTAGTTTGTGATGCTGTTTGTGATCATGATTTGTTTATTATAAGAAAAAAATACATCACCTTATATGGAGCTGCACTGTCTATCCTCATTGCACAAGCAGTGAAGAGACAACAGTATTTGATTAATAGTGTATTAGAGTATTATTTCTTTGTGTGGGATGGCATGAAACTGGTCATATGATCATACTGCTTTACATGCCTTGACTGACTGTGACTGATATGCTAGGGAAAAGTTATGATTATTCCCCGAGATGCTGGAGAGAAGTAAAGAAAATTCCCTGAGATGCTGGAGAGAAGTAAAGAAAATTCCCTGAGATGCTGGAGAGAAGTAAAGAAAATTCCCTGAGATGCTGGAGAGAAGTAAAGAAAATTCCCTGAGATGCTGGAGAGACGTAAAGAAAATTCTGAGATGCTGGAGAAGAAAATTCCCTGAGATGCTGGAGAAGTAAAGAAAATTCCCTGAGATGCTGGAGAGAAGTAAAGAAAATTCCCTGAGATGCTGGAGAGAAGTAAAGAAAATTCCCTGAGATGCTGGAGAGAAGTAAAGAAAATTCCCTGAGATGCTGGAGAGAAGTAAAGAAAATTCCCTGAGATGCTGGAGAGAAGTAAAGAAAATTCCCTGAGATGCTGGAGAGAAGTAAAGAAAATTCCCTGAGATGATGGAGAAAAGTAAAGAAAATTCCCTGAGATGATGGAGAAAAGTAAAGAAAATTCCCTGAGATGCTGGAGAGAAGTAAAGAAAATTCCCTGAGATGCTGGAGAGAAGTAAAGAAAATTCCCTGAGATGCTGGAGAGAAGTAAAGAAAATTCCCTGAGATGCTGGAGAGAAGTAAAGATAATTCCCTGAGATGCTGGAAAGAAGTGAAGAAAATTCCCTGAGATGCTGGAGAGAAGTGAAGAAAATTCCCTGAGAAATTCCCTGAGATGCTGGAGAAAAGTAAAGAAAATTCCCTGAGATGCTGGAGAGAAGTAAAGAAAATTCCCTGAGATGCTGGAGAGAAGTAAAGAAAATTCCCTGAGATGCTGGAGAGAAGTAAAGAAAATTCCCTGAGATGCTGGAGAGAAGTAAAGAAAATTCCCTGAGATGCTGGAGAAAAGTAAAGAAAATTCCCTGAGATGCTGGAAAGAAGTAAAGAAAATTCCCTGAGATGCTGGAAAGAAGTAAAGAAAATTCCCTGAGATGCTGGAAAGAAGTAAAGAAAATTCCATGAGATGCTGGAAATAAGTAAAGAAAATTCCCTGAGATGCTGGAAAGAAGTAAAGAAAATACCCTGAGATGCTGGAAAGAAGTAAAAGAAAATTCCCTGAGATGCTGGAAAGAAGTAAAGAAAATTCCCTGAGATGCTGGAAAGAAGTAAAAATTCCCTGAGATGCTGGAGAGAAGTAAAGAAAATTCCCTGAGATGCTGGAGAGAAGTAAAGAAAATTCCCTGAGATGCTGGAGAGAAGTAAAGAAAATTCCCTGAGATGCTGGAGAGAAGTAAAGAAAATTCCCTGAGATGCTGGAGAGAAGTAAAGAAAATTCCCTGAGATGCTGGAGAGAAGTAAAGAAAATTCCCTGAGATGCTGGAAAGAAGTAAAGAAAATTCCCTGAGATGCTGGAAAGAAGTAAAGAAAATTCCCTGAGATGCTGGAAAGAAGTAAAGAAAATTCCCTGAGATGCTGGAAAGAAGTAAAGAAAATTCCCTGAGATGCTGGAAAGAAGTAAAGAAAATTCCCTGAGATGCTGGAAAGAAGTGAAGATAGTTCCTGCTCTTAACACAACACCCTCTTAATTAACGTTTTGCCTTGCAGGGAATCAGGGAGTCGTACCCCAACCTGAGCGCCCCCGACCCCAGGGACTGGATGCCCACCACCAAGAACCTGGGCGTCATCAACACTGTCATGGGCAAGGTGAGCTGTGGGGTGCGGCAGAGTGTACGAGGGGTGTTGGGGGGTGTTGCCATATATCGTCACCTTCGTAAACAAACTGCCTAAGTCATTATTTTCTACTTTACAGGAAATCAGAAAAGAATTGTCATTATCTTATTTGACTTAAGATTTAGGCAGAAATGAAAAGGTCAATTCTAGAACACTCAAACCCTGAATGGCGAAGGCAACTATACAAAAATGGGCGTCACATGATGAAAAATTGATGTACACAAAAACCTGGAAATCACTGAAAAATGACTTAGGCGATTATTTTATGAGGGTAACGATATATTGCATTGTCCATATATGGTTGTTGTTTGAGGGTTGTGGGTTTAGTACTAGTTCTGTGAGTTGTGTTTCCTGGCTCATGGTGTCATTTAAAAAGTACTGCTCTTCATTCTCTTAACAGCTCTTTTATCAATCTCTTTTTACTCTCCTTTCTTGCCAGCTGTCTTTTACCATGGTCGTATAGTCATTGTTTTGCGGGTGTGGGTTTAGTACTAGTTATATGCAAGTTGTGTTCCCTAGTTCATGATGTCGTATCAGTAAGTATTTCCTCTTCTTTCTCTTTATAGCTTTTACCTTGTTCATATAAGGTTGCTGTTTTTGTTCCTGGTTTGAGTGTTCTTGTGTTACAGTCCCAAGACGAGGGCAGCAGTAGGGAGGAGGACGGCACATGCTCCCCAAACATCCTGGAGGCCACGAAGAATCACAAGTACCCGACTCACGTGACCAGCAGTGAGTTGTTGCCGACTTTCATCACAGTTTTTTTTGGTGTCTTGATAATTGCACGGAGATAGAATTGGAGGAGTCGACATGGCCCGCTAATCCCATTCATTGAGGTGAAGTCGACGAACTGTCAAATTTACGGCCAAAAGATGGGGGTGGGCGAGCCTGGCCGAGCCCATTAAGAGGGAGCCTGACCTGACAACACCTGAAACCTGGCCGTAAAAATGACAGCTCAGGCGGATTCACGTAATTGGTCTGGTGTCGACTCCACCAATTCTACCTCCATGTGGCAATGATGATGATGATGATGATGGTTTAGTACGAGAAGCTTTTCCTAATCTTTGTCATTCCCTTATTCTATTTTATGTGCCAAATTTTGTCCTTTTGTAGACTTCAGTGAACATTTTGCTTCATAAACTTGGTCTATAAAAACTCATCTTGCTGTAATTTTCTTTTCAAACTAAAACTGCACACATCTCTGTAATTTCTTTCTCAAACTAATAGCACAAACATTTTTATTAATATCAGTCATTTAAGATAGCAGAGTATTACCTGAAAGTCGTATCCATTCTTCCATCAGCAATTTGAGTTACCTTTCAGTCGACCTTGTGCTGGAGGAGACCATCGAGGCCGAGAGGGACTGCAACACTCTGGATTTTGTCAAAAACAAAGCCAAGAAATACGTACGTCCTCATCTCCATGTCTAGTATTCGTGTTTAGTCATCAAAACCAGGAACGAACACCCATGGGCCTTTGGAATAGAACTTGAACGAAATCTATAGACACTGTGATGTGCTGGACAAGTGGGTACCAGTGTCTAGAGTCTACTCATTAGTATTAACCTAACCAATGCAACACCTCCATTTAGTGTGTTTCTATTCAAGGATTTCCTTATAACACATCCTTGAGCCGACTCCTTCACACACACACACACACACACACACACAAAACACCTTGTCTATAGAGTTTGCTCAAATCCTATTCCAAAGGCCCATGGGTGTATGAAACTTTTATGCACAACTGAACAGTAGATCCTCCGTTATGCGCGTTTCTTTTCACAGATTTCCTTTTAACGTGTCCTTGAGCTGACTCCTTCACACACACACACACACACACACGCACACATTAAAAAGTTCCACCAGTCCCAAATGATATTCCACTGAAATAACACCTCCATTTAGTGCATTTCTCCTTAGGGATTTCCTTTTAACATGTCCTTGAACTGACTCCTTCACCCACTCACACACACACACAGTAAAAAGTCCCATGAGTCCCATATCATATCCCATTGAAATACTATACCTCCATTTAGTGTGTTTCTCCTTAGGGAGTTCCTTATAAAGTGCTTTTGAGCTGATGCAGGATATAGAGAATTGCAACTAAAATGGTCCCAGAACTTTTGAATATGACGTATGAAGACAGATTGAGGGAGATGGACTTGACGACACTGGAACAAAGAAGGGAGAGAGGAGATCTGATCATGCTGTATAAGTTGGTAAATAAGTTTAATGAGGTGGATAGAGATGATCTCTTCTTAACTGCAAAAAGGCAGGGGTTGAGAGGACATGGAAAGAAACTTAATAAAGGAACCTGTTTGAGTGACTTAAACAAGTATAGTTTTCCACATAGAAGTGTTAACACATGGAACAGCTTGTGGGAAGAGGTGGTGGAGGCGAGCAGTGTCCATCAAATGAAGGAAAGGCTGGATAAATGTAGATGTGGAGACGGGACTATTAGAGCTCAGCTCGGGCCCGGTAGACTACAAATAGGTAAATACACACACACACACACACACAAATATAAGGTCCCACCAGTCTCAAATCGATAAACCCCATTGAAATACCACCATCATCTAGCGTGGCTTTCTTTGGTACTCCCTGTCTTGTGTTAAATAGAGGGTCTGCTGTAGATTAAATATAACCTTTGTACATACAGTTCATAACATTCTTGCTGTGAGTTAGTCAAGCGAACTCATTTTTACTCGACCTCATTTCAAACAAGCTCATTTTCATGCTTGAGCTTATTCTTCTTGAACACTTTTTCCCTTATATGATTTGTTATGGAATTTTACATATACATAGATCAGACATGGCAAACATACCCTACATGGATCATTAATCATACATAAATTCACTGTTCCACTCCCCCGCAGGTTCCAAGCCTCTGGGACACCCTGCACGATCTCTTCCTCAAGATGTCCAAGACGATGGTGCTCGGGGAGATCATTTCAGACGGGAATGAAAGAAGCGCCGAGTACACCATCCGAAAGTGAGTCCCGTGGAGAGCAGGGAAGATGCAGGAGTGCTCAGGGATGAAGCTTTGAGCCAAGGATGTGTGGGTTAGAGGAAGGGCTAAAGATGTGTTTGTTAAAGGAAGGGCCAAGGGAATTTTTTCACAGCAAAGAAAGCGTGGCTTGAGCAAGTCGATAGATCCTGCCGGGAGGTACTTGGGTTGGGAAAGGGGGCCTGCATGGAGACTCGCCCGGAGGGACCCCTGGGCTTGGTGTCGTAGGGTGGGTGAGGCGACGCACCCCCTGGCGTATGCCCCCACTGATTGACTGATTGAAAGAAAGCAAAGAGCAAAACATCACTCATAAACAAACTGCCCGTCAATTTTTGGTGAATTGCAGATTTTTGGCTTACGGTAATAATTTTTCATGTGACAAGATTTTGGTGTATTACTTGCCTTTGTGATTCTAAGTGTGAGTGTTTTAAAATTGCCTAACTTTTCTGCCTGAATTCTCAAGCTGAATTTGACTTTTTTTTTTACTTGTTGAAAAATAGAAAAAAATTCTTTGGCAGTTTGTTTATGATGGGAATGAAAATAAACAAAAGAAAAAGAGCTCACAACTTACTGCTCTAAGAGAAGGCACCAAAAAGAGTGATTAGTAGTTTTGATTTGAGAGTTGTCTTGACACTCCCACCCTGAAAGAAATCTAGGTCACAGGAAGACAGAAATACATATAGCAAAGCAATTCCCACTGAAAGCAATGATATGAGAATGAAGATACAGGTTAACTCTTTCATTAGGGAATTGGACAGCCTATAGTATGATGTATAGAAGGGCTTGAATTAAGAGGAAGCAACGAGCAGTGAAGCTGTATGAGGGGTGGATGCATGCAGCCAGCAAGTTCATAAGAGCAATTAACATTAAAATCACAATAAAAATGTCAAGAGAACCAGCAGTGAGTCATGTCAGGCTACAGTCTTACCTTCCTTCACACAGACAAAGACGCGTCAACTTCAACAGCACCTCCGTGGGAAACTTGGGCACAGAGCTCAACCTGCCGGAGGCTTTCTGTCCCTTTGAAAACTGCACAATGGACTCCGTCATGAGCATGCTGCTGGTGGAGTGGCCCTGCGTCCTCTTTGTAAGAACACACTTTTTTGTTGTTTTTCTCATTAAAGAATTGGATTAGTAATACCCTGGCAGTAAACAGCAAAGACCATATATGTAGTGCTAAATTAAAACTCAGCTGTTCATCTCCTCCCTTCTGGGCTGGTTGATAAATAGGTACCTGAGGAAATCTGGGAAGGGTAAGGTAAACTGTGGTAACCCGTGTTTCCCACTGGCCATGTGTCCCAGGGTAGTCAGGAAGGAGGTGCAGATTGGCACTCCACTCCTTACCGGCTTTCCTTTCTCCCCAGAGTTTCCCCGACACCTCCAAGAAGCTGGCCCCCGGCACAAGGGTGGTGGACATAGAGTTGTTGGATGCGAAGAGCAACGTAATTGAGGTTAAAGATCTGACTGAGGAGGAGGAGGTGGAGATCACCATCCCCAAGTCGCTGGGCAAGGACGGCAACAACACTTTGCCAGGTGGGATGACGGGAGAGGAAGGACAGCGAGGGGGATGCACAGCTAAATTCTTCCCTCCTTTTTTTTTTTAATGTTGTGTTTTGTGCAGGTCTCTGGAAAAGGAATTTTGTAACACATCTTGGAGTTGTATTGGCTGTTCATTTCTATTTGGTTATATTGGAGCAGTGCTGAGCAGACCTTTTGTTTTCTTTTTGTGTCTGCCCCTAAACTGTTTCCTTTACTCTTAAAAAAAAGAATATTGGCCACTCCTTTCTATTTGCTTTTATAGGAGGAGTGCTGAGCAGGCTTTTTCATTTTCTTCTAGTTCCTGCCTTTGAACTGTTTCTTCTACTGTAGAAAATGAGCATTATACTTTGGGTAAATCACCACAAAGTTATATCCCACAGGACCAATTCTCAAAGTTAACATATTATTCATGAGACTTGAAAATTAGTGAATAGTATCAATGACCTCCAGACAGTTTGGAGACTATTTTTATAGACTCAGAGTGTACACCCACAAAATATATTCTTTATGGGACATGGAATCTCTTGACACCAGAAAAAAAAATCCCTGTTGACCTTGAGAACACTACATGAACCTTTCCCTCTGTCAGCCTTGGTGTCAGTGAATGCCACGGAGGAGTGTGCCAAGCTGTCCGTCCCCATCCTGTACAGCACCTTCAACGTCTCCGAGGTCAGTCTCCTCCACACGCAGGTCTTTGCTCACCACATCAGAGTCTGAGTGAATGGTTAATGATGTAGATGACTGACTGATTGATTTCCATTTAGTTAAATGTGCATATAAATGTATACAGTTTGCCGAGAACAATACCTTAGAACAGGGGCAGGCAACTTTTTCAGAGTGAGGACCAGATGAGACTTTTGGGAGCAGGCCGCGGGCCGGATTGACAAATGAAATCCCCAAAGTGACTATATACAATACATTATACAAGAATTTTATTGAAAACATACAAATCAGTGAGATGACTGGTGCTGCTTGCCATGAATAAGTGTTTCAATGTCCGGCTCGATGGATGAGGTAGACAACAGAAGAATGTCGTTGAGGTGGCAGTCCGAGAGTTGGGAGCGAAGGTGAGACTTCGTGTACTTCATTTTGGAGAAGAGCTGTTTGCAACAGTATGTGCTGCCAAACATGGCCACGATGCGTTGAACATGTGCAATGTATTTTGGAAAATTGCTAGAAGGGAGGACGAGGTCACGAAAGAAGGACAGCAGAGAAGAGGTGCGAAACTTCGCCTTCAGTTCATCGTTGCACTGCAGCTCCACCAACTCCATCTGGAGGTGGGCAGGGGCGTCATCCACGAGGAAGTCAAAGGGGGTGGTGAAAAGCTTGAAGTCCACAGCCAGCAGCCTGACTCCTGCGAAACAGGAGGCAAATTCCTCCCGCAGAAAGGCGACGACACTAACGCAAGTGTCCAGGTCCACATCGTCAGGGGCACAAGCAGCAAGGCGAGGAAAATGCACAAACTGACCAATAGCCAACTGAGCCTTACACAAGCACAGCTTAACCTCGAAGGCAGTGATGAGCGCGTGCATGTCTGTCACGAGAATGTCTTTGCCTTGCAGCTTCACGTTGAGGGCACTCAGGTGCGTAGTGATGTCCATGAGCAGGGCCAGGCGAGCAAGCCATCGCGGGTCAGAGAAGTGATCAGTGTGGGAAAGGTTCTTCTGACATTCTGACGGAAGAAGGTGGCGATCTCCTGCATGGGCCCACGACTCAGCCAGCGGACCTCACAGAAGTAGAGCAGGTTGTTGTAGTGCACGTTCACCTCTTCCATCAGTATCTGGAACTGGCGGTGGTTAAGGCTGCGGGAGAGGATGGAGTTGACGACCTTCACTACGACAGCAATGACATCAACGAGGTTGGCAGACTTGTTGCACAGGGCCTCTTGGTGGATGATGCAATGCACTTTGTGGATGGGCTGAGTGTGTCTGGCGGCCTCACAGTGGCACACTAGCAGCGAAGCGGCGCCCTTCTCCCCAATCATCGCCCGGGCACCGTCGGTCATCACACACACAAGACGGGAGAGGTCCAGGGAGTGCTGCTCCACACACTGAACCACGGCTTCGAAGATGTCTTGCCCAATGGTGGTTCCGCACAGCAGGACAAGCTGGAGGAATTCCTCACACACCTGGAGGTCAGCGGTGACCCCACGGATGAAAACGGCCAGTTGGGCTGTGTCCTTCTTGTCGGTGCTCTCGTCAAGAGCGAGGGAGAAGGCAACGAGGGTTGAGCTGCGGGTCTTGAGTGAGTCGTGCACGTTGTCCAACATCTCTATGCGACGGTGCGGGACGAAAGGCTCACACACTCAAAGGCAAAACGCTGCTCTGGACAGACGGAGGCCACCACAGTGATGAGGCACTCCTTGATGAAGTCCCCATCTGCGAATGGCTTTATCCGGCAAGCAAGGAGGCGGAAGACCTCATAACTGGCGCGTGTCACCTTGTCGGCCTCAGCATTCTGTTTGCGGAAGTGCGAAGTTGTTTTCTGCAGGTTGCCTGACAGTCTAATGATGGCGTCCTTCCTCTCGGCGGTAGACATACCTAGTTTCAATGCGAAAGTCCAACAGATACTGGCGTCTGGCAGGATTCGAGGGCAGAGTGAGGCGCAGAGTTGCCAAACAGTATCTGCTGGCAGATGCTGTTTGGCAGACTTTTTTTCTGGGGTTTTACAGGCCGGATTGTAATATTAATGCCAAACAGGGTGGCAGGCCAGACGCAAGGCCTTTGTGGCTGGATTTGGCCCACGGGCAGGAGGTTGCCCGCCCCTGCCTTAGAGTATGTATGAAGACCCCCTCCCCATGTAGTAACTCACCTCTCATTGTCTTTTCCTTCTTCTCCTCACATGTCATTCTGTTCTTTTCTATCATTATCCATACCATTATCTAATAGAATATAAACGCTATTGTAAAAAACCTATCTATTCTAACTTGCTGTTGTTGTCGAAAACATTATCTTGGGAGTTGTTATTCGTGAGATCCTACTCTGCTTCGTCTTTACTTCTTGATGCATAAGATTATTTTTATACACCAAAACACCACCTGCCAGTGAACTATGAGAGGTGAGTCCTTCTAAAGAGATGGTCATGTGATCCATTTCTTCCAGGACGACTCGGTAATCAGGATCCACATGAAGGTGGACGCGCTGAACGCAGAAATGTTCATTGTGCTGCACAACACCGGCCTGGGCTACGGCACTGACTACCTGGTGATGTCCTTCGTCGACACCTGGGAGGAGCAGGAAGGTAGGCAAGTAGGCAATATCATCATCACCAAGTGACTTCCCATATTAGGGAGGGTTTGGGGTGGATCAAAACTCGCAATACAGGGAGAAGTCAGTGGTGAGGAAAAAACAAAATGATCTCAATGCTACACAAATGCAGTACTGTTCTGAACAACACAAGCTCAAATAACATGATTTGTGCATAACGGTAAAAGACACCAAACGCACAAAAGCATCATTCCCTTACAGGCCTGAGGAGTTTGTTTCTGCTGAGCCGCCTCCTGAAAGGCAGAGGTCGCTACTTCCTGGGGGTGGCTGAGCTGAGGGATGCATCAGAGAGAGCTAAAATAACGGCGAATGAAAAGTACAACATTACCGCCAGTAGCCTGCGGAACATCACCACCAACTACAGCCTGCGCTTGATCACCGACACGGCCTTCTACCTCAACATGGAGACTGGGCAGTGGCAGAGTGATGGCCTGAGGGTGAGTGGCAACGGCGGTGTGTAGGGACGACACTCACGCAAAGACAAGAAGAAAATGAATAATTGTCGACTGTCAGCCTTCAGATAGATGCAGTGCTATTCTCAATATTTCAGTAATCAAAATATGTGTCTAAAACAGTGTCAGTGGGTATTATGATTCAGAGTTTATGAAGAAATTTAATTAAAGGCTGCATAGTATTTGTGGCAGTGTTATTCCGAATATGTCAGTGATCAAAATACATGTTTAAAAAAGTGTCGGTAAGTATTATGATTCAGTACTGTTTATGTAGATATTTATTTAGAGGCTGCATAGTGGCAGGTGGAGCTCATTAGCCATGGTAGGCACTCCATCTAGGCCCTCACATGAAAACTGGGGTTGCCTGTCAGAAAGAGCACCCAAGGCAGAATAAGTCCTGCTTCAAACCAAGATGAAAGACAACATGTTCATCGACCCTGTCCAGCTCCATAAGGGAAACTAAGAACATTAAATGAAAGAGAAGACAGGAGAAGAAGTTAATGTGTTGTTTTGTGAGTGCTTCAAGATGGCTTAGTGTTGATTTGGCAGATTTAACTAAGAGTATTTGTTTTTGTTTTGTTTCTTCAGTAGGCTACAGATTCTGGCAGATTTAACTAAAAGTATTTTTTTGTTTTGTTTTTTCAGTAGGCTACATTCATTCCTATTACTACTACTTTTCTAACTTTACAGTCAGCACCATTCAGAGATCCTTCTAATTTGGCAGTTTTCACTAAGGGATTTTTTTCAGTACATTCATTACTATTACTCCTATTTGCCTAACTTCACAATCAGCGCATTCAGAGAGCCATCCAAGACCTGCTTCTCTTCCCCCAGGTCATCGAGGCAAGCCTGAACCTGACCAAGATCAAGTCCAGCCACCTGACCAGCTTTGGCACAGGCATGTTCGTGGCGCCCAACACCATCGACTTCAGCTACGTCTTCACCCACATGGGCTTCACCGACAACCTCACCATCTACCTCACCCTTATCATCTCCCTAACGCTGTTCATTATCCTGATGGTCTGGGCAAGAATACACGACAGGAAGGATGTACAGAAGGTCAGTTTAGTGTTGTGTACGGGTCAAATGTTTTCTTACTCCCTTACACTCCTGATTTACATAGATTTACATAGAAAATCAGACCACACAGACCCCATGGTCCAGACTTGGTGGTCTGTCCTTAAACCTAAGTGATTTTACATTAATCAGAAGACTCCAAAACGTTGCATTTCTACTCTAGTTGATATTAAGTTGAAGGAAGTGACGGTCGAGCTTATTTTTGAAGGAGTCAATCGTGTTACACTGGACCACTGATGGTGGAAGCTTATTCCATTCTCGCACCACAACGTTGGTGAAGAAAAATTTGGTGCAGTCTGAATTTACTTGTCTACATCTGAGTTTTACGCCATTGTTCCTCGTGCGCAAAGTGTCATCGATCATAAACAATGTTGATCTGTCTACATTCGTGAAACCATTAAGTATTTTAAAACATTCGATCAGTTTTCCTCGGAGGCAACGTTTCTCAAGAGAGAACATGTTAAGGTTTGCCAATTCATTCTTGCTGTCCCAAATTGAGCTGAGGTACAAAATAAATGAACTGTGAAGGAGGATAAGTTCCCCAGCAACTCGAGAGACAGGGAGAGGAAGGAGAGAAAAAGAAAGACGGACAGCTCAGGTAGTTTTAAGGACACTGCATTCCTCATTCAGAAACACCTGCCTCTACCTACATCATAACTAAGGTGAGGTAAAAAATAATGGACTGCATAATGCATAATTGTGTACGGGTCAAACATTCTCATATTTCAGCAGTTTCAGACTTTTTTTTAGCTTTTTTTTTTTAGTTGCCTCCCTTGCTGTAAAAAAAAATGTTCCCTTACACTCTTGATAGTTTGTGTTAGCTGATTCACTCTTGCTATTCCAGTTAGTACTTATCAAGGAAAAAACCGAACTGAGGTAAAAAAGAATGAACTATATTGCCCAAAATGTAGAATATATAAACACCTCTCCATCACCTCCCCTCTCCATCTGAAACTGACCCTCTCTTTTTGGCTTCTCATTCTATATTCTTTACAGGGGGTAGTGCTTAGTGGGCTTATTTGTTTCTTTATGCTATTGTTTTTATTGTTGTCATATGTTATCAAATTAGGACTGATGACTTTTTTGCATCTGTGTGTGTGTGTGTATAGAAGTAAGCTAAAGGGCAGGTTATGAGAAAATCCATTTAGAGAAATGTACGAAATAGGTCTACTGTAGTTATTTAAAAGAGGTAGATAAATTAATAACCAGGAGGAAGATGAACAGTGCATTAACCCTCCCCCTCTGCACCTCAGCTTGGGGCCACACCGCTGCCCGACAACAAGGGGGAGGACAAGTACCTATACGAGGTTCTGGTCATCACAGGCAACATGAAGAGTGCACAGACAGACTCCAAGGTGCAGTTCATCGTGTCGGGAGAGAAAGACGAGACAGACATACGCACGCTCTCGGACGACAAGCGGAAGATTCTACGCAAGGACTCTGTGGATGTGTTTGTGATGGCTGTACCAAGGTAATGCTGATCTTCTGTTTGGTGCAGGTTTTAGTATTGCTGTTTATTATGGTACAGAAAGGGTTGGTCATCTGGATGCCAAGGGAAGGGAAACAACAGTGGACTTCAATGTTTTTCTTTTTTGTTGGGTTTGGGTGATAATACATTAGAAGATGCCAGTAGTGTGCTCAGAGGGAAAGTACATTATTCTTTTTTCTGAGTGTTCATTCATTTATAAAGCTTTTGAGCAGTATGCATCAGTAGTAGACTCTGGAACAGCCTCTCTTTGTCTGCATTTCTTCCTTCCTATGACTTTAAATGTTTTGTTTGTGGGAGCAGTGCTATAACAGGCTTTTTAAATCTCTTCTCTTCACCCTTGAATTGGTCCTATGTTATAAAGAAATTAATTACACCAACATTGCAGTGCTTCAGGGGGTAACGTGTGTGTGCTTCCAGGCCGATGGGAGACCTTCAGTTCCTGCGAATCTGGCACGACAACAGCGGCCTTGGCCCCAATGGCTCCTGGTACCTCAGCTTCATTGTGTTCCGGGACGTGCAGACCGGCAAGAAGTACGAGTTCATTGTCAACAACTGGCTGGCGGTGGAGTACGGGGATGGCCAGGTGGGTGGGGTGGCTGCTCTAAATTCATCACCATGCCACCTCCTTGTCCTGAGTGGAGGGATGGTGAAATGTCATCATCACTTTGAATCACCTATGCAGTATCATGACTCAGAGCTGGATGAAAAGTTGTAGTGGTTTGGGGGTCCATTACTTTGTGGATGCCCCTGACAGGCCCAGCACCAGGACTGTGAGGCTGAACACTTACACTCACCATGCCTTGTAGGGATGGCTTTGATGTAGGAGGCACCAGGCTACACAAACCTAGCTTCACAAACACCACATTGCCTTCTTTCCTATTGTATTGTATTGCTTGAACACTAGCACTCAGTTTGTCTTGTAGGGATGGCTTTGATGTAGGAGGCACCAGGCTACACAAACCTAGCTTCACAAACACCACATTGCCTTCTTTCCCATTTTATTGTATTGCTTGAAGACTAGCACTCGGTTTGTCTTGTAGGGATGGCTTTGATGCTGGAGGCGCCGGGCTACACCAACCTACCTACATAAACACCACAATGCTGCCTTTCTCATTTTATTGTATTGCTTATGACACTGATACCTTACTACAACCTCAGAAGACCCCCTTTAATTGAGCCCTGCAGCATTAACTCTATATAGTTAGTGAGAATGTTACCGCCGATGATAGTGATAGAAAGGGCAAGGATGAAATAATTGGAATGTTAACTTTCTTCGTGATGTGTGCGATGTCTGATGAAGTGCAAAGCGCCTTCACACTATTCCTTACTTTGCTAGATTGATCGTCTCGTCCCAGCGGCCGGACAGGAGGAGAAAAAGGCCTTCAAGCATCTCTTCAGAAACACATCGAACAAGAACTTGAGTGACGGACATCTCTGGTTCTCTGTGTTCCTCCGACCACATCGTTCTCGCTTCACCAGGTGGGTAATGCTCGTCTACCAGTGTATCTAATAGTAAACTCAGCAAACATACACACATGCAGCGCCATTGCTAATCCTGAGTTAAAGTTGTATAAAAATGAGTGCATCTCCCGCCCCTGCAGGTGTCAGCGTGTAGCCTCCTGCTTCTCGCTGCTTTTCCTCTTCATGCTGGCCAACGCCATGTGGTACGAACGTGCCAAGGAACAGCCGGGCAAAGGTGGCCTGAGTCTGGGGCCATTCAGCCTCAGCATGGAGCAGGTGACCACGACACTGAACAGACACAACACACACAAACACACACACACACAAAAAAAAAAAAAATATCCATCTACTTTAGCCATCCATTCACTAACATTATTTCATTATCCAGTTTTGTCCAACAACATACACAGGGGCCAGTCATGTTGATAACACACACACACACACACACACACACACACACAGGAAAGGGATGGATGGGTTGATTGTGTTTACTTGGACCCTAAGAAGGCATTCAACAAAGTTCCTCATACAAGACTGCTATGGAAGTTGGAAAATAAAGGAGGATTGAAAGGGAAAATGAAGAACTGGATGGAAAGCTACTTAAGAGGAAGAGAGATGAGAACAGTGGTAAAGGACATAAAATCAGAATGGAGAATTGTAGAGAGTGGAGTGACTCAGGGATCGGTATTGGCACCAGTACTTTTCCTAGTATATGTAAATGATATGCCAGAGGGAGTACACAGGTATATGAGCCTGTTTGCAGATGATGCAAAACTGCTGAAACATATAAGAAACAGTAAAGACTGAAATTCTGCAAGAGGACCTGAACAAGATTTGGAAAAGGAGTTTGAAATGGGAGATGGAATTCAACGTGAAGAAAGGTCATGTTATGGAAATGGGAAAGAGTGAAGGAAGACCAAAATGGATATATAAAATGAGAGATGGAGAAATATTAAAGAAAGTTCAAGAGAGAGATCTGGGAGTGACAATACAAGATAATCAACAGCCTGAGAATCGTGTAAATCAGATTTTCTGAGATACATATAATATGTGAGAAATAATAGGTTTAGTATTCCACTACATGGATAAGGATATGATGAAAAAGTTAATAACCACTATGATTAGGCCAAAATTAGAATATACGGAGGCAGTGTGAAGAAGAAACACAAAAAAACTAGAAAGAATACAAAGGATGGCAACAAAAATGGTTCCAGAACTGGAGGGATTGACATATGAAGAAAGATTAAAGGAAATGAACCAACCAACTTGAACAAAGAAGAGAAAGGGGAGACCTAATACAAATTTATTAGCTATTGAGCAAAATGGGTAGGCGGTGGCTGAACAGATAGCAAGACGGCCCCGCGTTCAGGAGGACGCGAGTTCAATCCCCGACCGGTGCCACCAAGCTGGGATTTTTCAGCCGCCGCCGAGTGGCTTAAAACTACCCACATGCTGTCCAGAAGACCACCTATCAACCCGGACTCTAGATTCTAGGATTAAAGATGAGCTCTGGGAGGGCAGCACGAGCCAATGCAAGATGGCGCCACTATAAACACTCACCTGCGCCAGAACGGGCTGGGCTGACCATCAGGACCCACCGGGAAGAAGCTGTGGACCGACCATCAGGATCCACCGGGAAGAAGCCTACCGGCGCAAAAGGCCAAGACGTAAAAAAAAAAAAAAAAAAAAAAAAAAAAAAAAAAAAAAAAAATGGGAAGTAGGTAATGAGGAGTTACTACTTAAAGAAGGAATAAACACCAGGAACATAAGAGGACACGGTAAAAAATTGAGGAAAGGAAGATGCTTGAGAGACAAAGAAATACAGCTTCCCACAAAGAAACATAGAAGTTTGGAACAGACTAAGTGAGGATGTAGTATTGGCGAAGGGTGTGCAAAGTTTTGGACAAATACAAATACGGATACGGGACCACACGAACGTAAGCCCAGGCCCTGTAAAACTACAACTAGGTAAACACACACACACACACACACACACACACACACACACACACACACACACACACACACACACACACCTATTAAGCTTTTAATTGTGCTTTCTAAATATGCTAATGCAAAATTCGAGAAGAGTAAAGGTATTTAGAACTGGATTGAATAAGATGGAGGAGGATCACCACAAGTCCTCCTCCAAGAATGGGAGAAGATGGACTTTAAACGAAAAAGAGAAGAAAAGTAGAAATATTTTTGGGATCTGAGTGCATCGGTCCGTTACAGCTGAGCCAAAGTAACACCGTCCATTCCTTCTGTCCCTCAGCTTGCGGTTGGGTTCATGAGTAACATCATCGTCTTTGTGCCATCACTGGTCATCCTCTTCATCTTCCGCAAGGCTCGGCCGCGGAAACTTAGAAAGAATCGCATTGAGGTGGCTGTCAAGAAGATGCGTGAGTGAAATTAGTAACGTTAGCAGAGTAGAGATGGCCTCACACATATAAGAAAAACATTATAATCTTTTCTCTTTTCCTATTTGTTTCTATTAGAGCAGTGCTGAGCAGGCTTCTTTGTTTTCTTTTAGTTTTTGCCCTTGAGCCATTTCCTTGACTATAAAAAATGCAAAAAATGGGATGCAACATAATTTGGCAAAAGTGGAATAAGATCATCATCAGTTTAATGCTCATTCACACCCACAAACACGCATGGCTGTGTTGGCAGGCAAGTGCAAGGAGAATGAGGGGAAAAAGAAGGATGGGGAAGACAGCAGCAACTATAGTGACAGCGATGAGGAGAGTGATGAGAAGCCCAGCACCCCGCCAAGGAGAGTCATCGAGCAGACCGAGTATGTTGAGAGGAACCACACGACGGGGAAGGGAACAGAGGGGTCATAACTGTCTGCATGTAAAGAGCGTGGGGTAGGATGGTTGTTAGTTATATTATCTTAAGAATTTTTATTATGCAGCTTTTAACTTTTTATAGAACTTTTTTATAGAATCAAAGGGGCAGCTGCTACAAAAGTGAGTTTCAAGATGATTACCTTGGATTAGTATTTCAATACACCTCTAGATGGTTGATTTTCCCTTGGCTACATGTACCATTTTATAGAGGAGAGTTACACTTGTATGACACAACCCACAACTCAAAACCGTTAAAATGGTGCAGCTGCCTCTTTGGTTTTGGATGCCTCACCTTTTCTCTCTCTCATGATTACAAGCTGTACTTTCTATCCAGTGCACCCTCATCTTTCCCCTTCCTTTAACTCTCCTGTCGCTCCCCTCTTGCAGGAAAAAGAAGAAGTTCACTCTGCCGTGGTGGACAGTATTCATTGGATGGATTCTGGTCATCGGCTGCATGGCTGTCTCCTGCTTCTTCCTGCTCATGTACGGCATCATGTTTGGCGACTCTAAGGCCACCAAGTGGGTCACTTCCCTCGTCATCTCCTTCTTCACGGACATACTCTTTGTGGAGCCAATCAAGGTAAGAAGTCTGATTACCAACACACACCTTTTTGTCATTCACCTTTAACATCGCCACATCGCTAAGGTTGTTAGTTTACCTACACAAACACCACATTGCTGAGCTTGGTCATCACCTACAGAAACACCATAATGATGAGGTTGGCCATTTATTCAACAAACACCACATCCTAGAGTTAAATCAAAGTATGTGCTTATATTCATGCATACACACACTGGTAATATTTCTCTGGGGTCTGATTCACTTATTAGAGTGAAATTCTATTGTGAAAATCAGTCACAAATTCGTGTCACTGGTAAAAATGAAACTAGTAATTTAAGTTTTGCCACCATGAAATATACACAAATAGATAAATATTAAAGCTCACGAAGTCACAATAAGTGACATGACCTGCTTTGCGCAGTAAAAGTATGCTATTAAAGGTATCTGACACCCTCAAAATGGTGGGCGCTGCTGCCTCGGGCCTCAAGCCTACAGACCAACGTTGCCAGAGTGTCGTACTCAGCCGATTATATTTCCCTACTTCCTACCCCCAAACTGTCTTCTGGGCTCTAATAACGAAACTAATTTATAGTTATCGTTAAAAGAGTTAGATTCTGATGTTTCTTGGCAATAGTTAGGCGTCCGAAACCGGTAAATACTATGTTCTGAGTATGACAACAGGCAACGGTGGCTATACATATTTTCATATTATTGTTCTGTTGTTTAATGAATGTTGTGTTCAAGAAAAAAAATACTCATAATTTTATTTAGTTTTTGGTTATAAGGGTTCTTTACAAAATACAATTATAACACTACCTTCTCTAACTTAGGAACGTCCTGAATCCTGGATTACCTAAGGTGATGTTAGGTGCACCAATTATGTCACTGATGCTTTACTTGTATTATAGGCAGAGATATGAGAAGACTATGAGAGGTCAATCAGCCTACTACTTACACTTGGCTGCTCCAGACAATTACCCTTTTAACCATCTATCTTCCCTATTCATAACTTCATCAAACCTCCATTTGAAACTGTTGCATAAGCAACAAAAAAAAAAAAAAAAAAAAGATTAACATACTGTTTTATATATGCAAGTTTATCAATGTTTACCAATAAGGACTTAGGGTTCATTGCAAATTAAGGAAGAGAAAGGGCCATGTTTGATTGGTGGTTTTACAGATCTTCCTGACGGCATTGGTGCTCAGCGCCGTGTGCAAGACTGAAAACCTAGACGAGGACGACGCGGAGGAGGATGAGGAGGAGCCATACTTGGAGCAGGATGAGGCTTGGCTGCACGATGAGGGTGAGGGTGAGGGGGGGAAGCACCTGAAGCAGACTCTTGCCATGTGATAATGTGCACACCTGTTTGCTATATGCCTAATTTTTTTAAATATTGGATTGATTAGTCTTTAACAACAAAAGTGTGGCTGATTTAACCTGTTTTTCAAGGCATGGTTAGTTGGTTTTGTTGATTATTTTATGAATGATAGAAGCTAGATCACCCCCATACCTTTCTCTCTCCACCTTGGCTCAGCAAAAAAAAATATTACTTGACAGGTGGTAGTAACATGTACTGCCCCATACTAGTGCCCCTAGCCCCCTCCCCCCAATGCCTCAACACCCCCGCCACCCTCAGGTCCTCGCCGCCGCACGCTGCAGCACCACAAGGTTGATGAGGAGACACTGGCGGAGATCAGGAGGGTGCGTAAGAATGAGATGGAAATGTGGGAGATCATCAAGGAAATCATCTCCTACTCCATGTTCCTGTGGGTGTTCCTTGCCCTCTCTTACAGCAACAGGTCAGGTCAGGTCATGGGTGCCTACAAAGGTGCAAAAAAGGGGATGCTGGCTAGTTTGTGTGCACCCATCCAATTAGTACTTGTCAGGAAAGGGACCTAGAGTATAAAAAGGGAGCTAAAGCACAAAACTGAAATACTGTCAAATTAACCCTTTCATTGCTAAACGCTTGCAGCGGGCGTTAGGCGTATTTGCTGGTGGCGCTAAACGCCCACTGCGAGCTCCAGCCGCACTCAAATCTCCCACGTATGAGAGTGTTCCAACACAAATTCTCGCAACACAGGATTGCCAATTGAGTGGGTTCTTCACTAAATTTAGTGGAAAATCATATCAGCCCAGCGCGGCAAATCTACGGACGAGTAACTGGTGGATGTTCTTGCCCAATATAGCGGCATTTTTGCATAGCTTCACCTATCACCTGACTGATTCTTTGACCAAACAGTTGTAAATATTGCAGTTGGCAATACTCCCTTGCCAGAGTCTGAAAAAGAGATGTCCACAATTACCTCAATATGGCTGATCATCCCGCACGCACCGACGTAAGTGTTAACATTCAACACCCCCTGAATGTGCATGTAAGTTTGCTAGAGAGGCATACATAACCGACTCCTATAGATCTGGACCTCTTCTTTCCAGTGGTGTTTTTGGTTTTTAGCTGTGATGAATAGTTTTTGAGATACAGAGGTTAAAAGAACCCCCCCATTGGGCTCCCCGACTGCGCCTGAGGGGATAGTCGCGTCCAGACTGCGCGCAAGGAAAGGGTTAAATAATGTTCATGAATCCTTATTACGATTATTTAACTTTTGTACCTGAGCTTAAAATTTACGTGTAGTACTAATTGGATGGAAGCACAAGTAGAAATTGGCATATTCCTGGAAATTACATGATAAGTGCATTTAAAGTTCATGTTTTTCTATAATATGGGTCCATACCAGCGTTGCCAAATTATCGTACTCATCGCATTGCATTTTCGTAGTTTCTGACCGATAACTATAGCAAAAAACACAAACCTCAATAAATAACAGTTTTGATGCTAACTTTGATGATTTTCTGTTGTTATTTGTGTAGGTACGAAAGTTTGAGGCTTAAAAATGATAAATACGTTGTGGTGAATACGATAATCTGGCAACGCTGGTCCATACAGGTTTTTGACTTAGTGTTGTTTAATGAGTGATAACTTGCCCTACTCCCCACTAACCCAGATGCTTACACCAGCCCCCGTCCACTCAATGCTACTCTTGCCTCCTCCTCCACACTGTATAGACTCGATATTTAGAGTTTGTATATGTAAATTTGTATATGCTAACTTGCCATACTCCCTACTAACCTTGCCTGAAGCTCCCTCCCATCTCCCATCCCCTTAACATAACTCTCCCATTCTCTTCACTGTGCAGGCTTTTGACTCGCCATGCTTCTCTCCAGCTTTTCTTGATTCACTCCCTCTCTCACTCCTAGGTTGAGAAATTTATCATATGAACAAAGGCTTAAAGAAGTAAATTTATTCAGCCAATCAAAACGAAGAATGCAAGGTGATCTAATAGAAGAGTTTAAAATGTTTAAAGGATTCAGTGATATTAATGCAGAAGATTACTTTACAATTGATCGATCAAATAGAACAAGAAGAAATCACAATTTGAAGATAAGTGGTAGAAGATTCTCGTCGCACAGAGCTAAACACTTCTTCTTCAATCGAGTTGTTAATGTTTGGAACTCTCTACTCTGTGATGTCGTTGATAGTACAACAGTTACGGCCTTCAAGAACAGATTAGACAAGTGTTTTGAATCCAACCAGCAGCTAAGATATTACTCATTGTCGTAATAACGTTAAGTTCTTTCGAATACTGGTGTCCTTGTCCGCTTTTATTGCCCGGTTAGTGGTAGCAGTAATGGTAATTCTTTCCTCTTTCCTACATAAATTCCATGCAGTTTTTCCATGCTGCATGGTTCTTTTTCCTTTCCTGCCAGCTTTGGCTGGAGGGATGGGGGGGTGGGAAGGAGCCTTCGCCTTTGCTGTCCTTCATCTTCCACCTTTGATTAGATAGTTAGTGTAGCTTGTCACAAACAACCTCGTAAGGACCAGCAGGTCTGCTGTTGTTTGTTCTTCCTTTGTGTTCCTACCTCCCACCCCCTCAACATGACCCTCCCATTCTCCTTATTGTACAGGCTTTCAATACGGTATTTGTGTTTCTAATTCCTTGTACAGTGACTTGCCATGCTTCTTACTAACCCTTTTTGAAACTCCTTCCCTCACCTAACACCTCACACTACTTTCCCTCCCATCCACCTTACTATACCTTGTTTCTAGATCTTTATACTGACTCTCCATGTTCCCTACTAACCCTTCCCAAAGCTTACTCCTGCCTTCCATCTTCTGCAGGGACCCCAATGCTTACTACCTCCAGAATCACCTCCAGAACGTCTTTATTCGTGAGGGGATGCTGGATGACACGGACTTCACTCAGGTGGGGTCAGGTCAAAGCTCGGTTTGAAGTGGAGATGCACTGTTTCTTTTGACCTTTAGGTGTTGATATTGTGAGAGTTGTATGTGTAATATCAGTGGTTTTCCCTCAATATTTGCAGGAGTTTTTTTGAGACTCCCACAAAGTTGCAATATCCCTCATAAGACTCTCTGCACCCCTCAGTAGCCTGTGACATGTACATTAATGATTCCCATTAGCCATATCAAAATACAACATTAAGATTATTAAAAACACTATGACACGTGCACAACAGAAAACCAAATGAGGCGCTCACCATCCAAGGCGCATGTTTCAACAGCTCCCTCTGCCAGGCCAGACGCACACAAGGCCACCCAGACTTCCACTGCCTAACTTGTATTTTCCACCGCACTCATTTCTTTGCAGCTCAGCACTTGTTTTCATTCAAGTATGTACACACATATTCTAAAATTGCAAAAACAAAGGACGACATTCATTCACACCGCCAAATATAGTTATGTTCGAGTTTTTGTTTCTTCTCTTCACGATAATGTGCGAACTTTGCCTTTAAGTGGCTGTTACATGAGTATTTATAAACTGGCCAAGTTTGGGGTGACACCTGCCCACTACAGATGAATTGTAAAAATCTATACTTTATGTTAGTGGCAAAATATCTTGCATTTACATAATTTTTTGCCTTATCTTCTGTAGAGGAGTGTCACCAATGACCTTTACAAATCTTCATGTATAAAATGTCACATCTGTATAGACAATACAAACAAATTTTCTCTGCAGCACACACTTTACTGTAAAATTTGAAAGATCAAAGCATGAATCAAGCCCTTGGCCTCTGTAATGGTTTGCAGGCGACCAACTCAGACCGTGTTTGGTTCTACATACTGAAAGGCTTCATGAAAATCCTGCGGGCGGACAAGCACTACAACGGCCAGGAACCTTACGGGCTGAAGGGCTACCTCAGGGACCAGGCCAACCGCATCATGGGCTACGCCACCATCAGGCAGATCAGGGTCAAGGAGAATACTTGCAGGTGATATATATATATATATATATATATATATATATATATATATATATATATATATATATATATATATATATATATATATATATATATATATATATATATATATATATATATATATATATATATATATATATATATATATATATATATATATGAGTGACTTGCCATGCTTCCTACTAACCCTTCTTGAAACACCCTCCCTTACCTAACATCTCAACACTACTTTCCCTCCCATCCACCTCAATGTACTTTTGTGTTTCTAGATCTAGTGAAGCCACTCACTTTGTATGACAGAACAACAGTAATTATGATTTACAAGTTATATTACTTAATTAAAGTGGAGAATACCAGAAACAATACTGTCATGAAACAATGAGTCAGGGTGTGTTTGCCAATCCATATGTGTCATAACAATTAGTGCTCATACCAGGAATATATAGTTTTTTTTACAGTAAAGGTGGCAGCTTAAGGGCAAAAACAAAGATAAATAAGCCTGCTCTAGTGCCATCCATGAAAAGAGATTGGTAGTAGCTGAAAGACAGGGTCAGATTCTATTACAAAAGTGTCTTGAAAGCATTTGTCTTAAGCACACAGAAATGTAGGCAAAGGAAATCTGAAAATCAAGATGCTGGCTAACTCTTGCATATGGGATTCGGACAGCGTAAGAATGAGCTAGAGTATAAAGTCTTGTGCAGCAGGGTGTATATTTAGACAATAGTTTATTTTTATATCTACTATTTTCCAGAGCACTCATTGTAATGGCATATACAAATTAGAAAGCACATCCTACACATCCAAAGTCTTACCTCTAATGTGAGCCCGTCTGAGGAAGTTTTACTAGATAATTCTCCTCTTCTCCTTTTTGTTTCATGTCCTTAGTTTCCCTCGTGGGGCTGGATGGGCAATGAGTCTCTCCCACTCTGTCAATCATATACTCTCTCCTCCCTGATGTTCCTCCTTACTTGATGATTGCTGAATCTGGTGTTCCTTCCTCAGTGTGCCAAGAGTGATGCAGAAGGTGGGGCGGGATTGCAGTGCCCAGTCCGGTTTACTCAATGAGGAAAACTCAAACTTCTGTGCCGGCTGGAAGCGTCCCACTTCTCAGCTGGCCAAAACCTCGGCCTGTTCCATCCCTGAGTTCAAGTGAGATGCAAAACAAAAACTCTTCTTCACGCAATGCTTCATTCCTGTTTATCAGTAATTTATGAGTGTGTGGGTCACTCAGCTCCCCACTCATGCACAAAGGCACTCAAATCCTTGTAAAAGGATCTGATCTTTTTACGTTGATGCCCATCCTATGCCATATACTCTAAATACAACCATTAGAAGCTTCTTGTCTCTTATGGGGTTAGATGGCCAATGATACACTTCCAATTATTTATGTCCATTGCCTCAGCCTCTCCAATGATCAATGCTGGCAAATATCTCCAACACACTGCCTCCATGCCTTCCTTGGCCTGCCTGTTGGGTGGTGATCTGGCACTTCCACCCCAACATTTCTCCCCAATGCCTCCCCATTTCCCTCATCTTCACATGCCGTTATAATCATCCCTACTCTCTTTTTCTTAGTACAGTGGCTTCAGTACTAATGACCAACTGGAAGTATAGGTAAAGATCAGCAAACCATCCTAATTACATTGTCCACCAGCTCCATGCCCTAAGATGACCTGTTTGCCCGCCCCAGGTACTCAACGGCCCTGGAGCTGAAGAGTCTTCCCATCTGGGGAAGGCGTGACTGGTATGGGGGCGGTGGCTACGTCATCCACCTCCGGAATGACACTGAGGACGTGCTGGCCAACCTCAAGTTCCTGCAAGAGAACCACTGGATAGACACATACACACGTGCTGTGCTCATTGAGTTCTCAACCTACAACCCACAGGTTTGGTCTGGGTCTGTGTATTTTTTTTTTTTTTTTTTTTTTTTTTTTTTTTTTAATGTTGAAGCCTGTAGCACCAATAGGCTTTCTTGAGGGGCATGGTGGTCAGCCTGAGCCTATCTTAGTGCAGGTAAAGATGGACCGAAGGAAAAAAAAAAGGCTACTCCCAAAAAGAACAAAAAATGGTGCCACAATACAAGAATTCAAATTGTTAATTATCTTGATATTTCCTTCTTAACCCGGTAGCAGCAACGGGCCAAATTTGTGGCTTTACCGTGTGGCACCGACAGGCCAAATTTGTGCCATGATATGAACCCCAAAAAATAGATGATACATAATCTGATCACAAATGCTTTGATATATATTATGAAATGGTTTGTGTGAGGGGTGATTTTTTCTCATTTGGAGGGACCATTAAGAAACATGATCCCCGCTGCTACCGGGTTAATGAGCAAGCCTTATGAAGGAGGAAGTAAAATAAAAAACATTCAAGACTGACCAAAAAGCTAAACCAAGCCACTCACTTGACTGTTATTTTCTTAACTAAGGTAACATTTAAAAAAAAAACTGTAGACAATGCCAGGGAACCAGCTACAACAAGGTCTGCTTAATGTTCCTGCATAATTAAATTGTTCAGATCAGAAAAATCTTGGATGAGTTCATCCTACAATAACATGTATAGTAGGAACTTGGTTGTTTGAGTCAGACCTGAGCATAATTCTTGCTGCAATGATTAAAGTTCTTAAGAAGACTAAATGTTTCTGGGCCTCATGGTGATTTAGCAGTTGTCTACTCTGGATCAGTAACAAATATCTCAGATAGATTTTACATTAGTCGCTTTTAATTATCAGCTGAAGTGGAATAAGATTTAACCAACAGGCCTTTAGAGCTGCACTGATTTACAGGCAGTCATTAAGACATGGACAGCTTTGTGTACAAGTTTGAGCAGTTTCTCAAGGCATTTTCTGGAATAACTGGATGACTCTTGATATGTGGTGATTTTAATTTATATATTGACGATCAGAATGATTATATAAGTCATGTGTCCCATCAAACTAATTTTTCAGGGCATACCCTCGACTTAATTTTTCTCCTGGAAGTTGTACTAGTGTTTTATATGTTCAAGTTGAAGCTGCTGATTATATTACATCTGTTACTGCCTTGATATTTTTGACATCCATTATGTGAGCTAAGTAGTACATAAAACACAATCTTCCTCAAAGGAGATTTTTGTCGTGGGAACATTCTTAAAGTAAGGGTCACCTGTAATTTCAGGACACCCATTTACTCCCAGCAGCTAGTTGTTGCATCTCTCCCTGCTTTCAAAAGGCTGGCTAGATAAATTACATAGTGAACCAACTTATTTTTTTCACAGATCAACCTCTTTGGGCTTACTCTCATCATGGCTGAGATTGCTCCTGGAGGTGGCATCACACCTATGTACAGGTAATGTTCAAACTCTCAAGGAGATTGTCTGGCTTCTGACCAAGCGGTGTGGTCTCACCGTCTCATTGCGAAGGCAGAGTTTTTTTTTGCTTTTAAATAGCAGTTTTAAATCTGCTTTGTTTTGCTTTGCTTAAGATACAGTTGCTGTTACTTTTCAAGTTCTCCCTTTTATCTCCTGTCATGAATTTCTTTGAGCCAGAAATAATTTTTTCAACTTTTTTCGTTCATTCGTAAATTCTCATATGTTTTCTAGTGAATCTTGGGGATTGTCATTGCCAGGTATTATGGCTGCCTGATGGCATTTTTATACTTCATCAAGAGGTGGTGCCTTGATTTTCGTATTCTTTACCTCAAAATGTTTGAGAAAACTTGTTTAAGTGATCATCCATATTTTAGAACATCATGAGTGGGTCCAAATTGAAGTTTTAAGACGGTTTTAAGTCGTATGTTATTCTCCCCAATTACTAAGTTATGTAAGGCCAGGGGGACCCAAAGTACTCAAGACACCATCCTTCAGGTTTGAGGGCATACGGCTGCTGCAGTACCAGACGTCTGGCTTCTTCGTCATCTTCTGTCAAGTTGTGTTTATACTTTTTGTCATCTACTTCACCGGCCACGAGTTGCTGCTCTTGTACCGCCAGCGCTGCAAGTACTTCCAGAACTACTGGTCCTACGCAGAGATGGCCATTATTGTGGCCAGCTACCTGGGCATCATCATCTATGTGTTGAGGTCAGTGCTGCCCCTCCATTCAGCCTCCGTGCATGCAGCCACACCGGTGGAGTGCAGTGAATATCAAATGAGGAACAGCAGAGTAGCAGATAAGCAATCAAAGCATAAATTGATACACACAAAATTTTCTTTTGCCAAATATGTTAATATAAATCATTATGCTTTTACCACTGCTGATGCAATGTAATATGATAGCATTGGACTTGTACCAAGATTAATTTAAAAAGCTGTTGTTCTAAATCCAAGAAGGGAGTCTTATTACTGCCTTATTAAAAAATTGGCATCATAGTGGAGATTCATGATAGCTGTTATATTGGAGGTACATGATAATTTAAAAAACACATTTCGCAGCTCACAGTATGGTCTCAAGAAGGGTTGATCATGTGTCTCATCAAGATATGCTCACTAATTCCGTTAACCCATGATGCCGTTAACTTCACACTCACACCATCTCCACGCCCTACAGGGACTTGGAGACTAACACGGTGCTCAAGGAGTTTGCACGTACCAGTGGCAATGGATACATCAGGATGCAGTATGCAGCCACGCTCCACGAGATATACGGTTACATCGTGGGCTTCATTGTGTTCGTGGGCACCATCAAGTTCATCAAGCTGCTTCGCTTTAACAAGAGAATTGGTGAGTCTGGCTGGCCCAGAGAAACAGAAGCAGGGTTGTAAAATTCCCAGGAATTTTGAACTAGGAAACTTTCCATGGGAATTTTGGAAATTTTCAGTAACTTTAAGAGAATCTGGAAAAAATTACGTTTGCCTATGGTGCCTTTGGGGTTTTATTTATTTATTTATTTATTTATTATTATTTTTTTTTAGGCCAAGGTTACTGTTGAAACGCCAGAATTTTTCTCTTAACTTCTCTCCCATATGACCTCTGCGTGTAACGAAACACACGAGAAATAAATCCAAACAAGGAAAGGTTTTGCCGACGCCGGGGATCGAACCTGCGACCAGCAAGACGGGAGAGCCACTCCTTAACCAGTTGTCCAAAGAGGTACAGGTAACTCTCGATTTACGCGAGTTTGGTTTACGCGTTTTTCTAAATAACGCGGGGTCAAAAATCCAAATAAATGTTTAATTTACACGTTTTTTCACTTTATACGCAATGCGCCGCGGCCACACAGCTGAGCTCAGTTCTTCCCGTGCACCACTTGAACAACAATACAGTACCCACGCTGCCACGCTACTCAGCAATAGGGGTGGGCAGGTACCGGTACCAGTACCGGCACTAACTGTACCAGCTATACAGTACAGTACCGGTTCCAGACTGCTCGGTACCGGTACCAATACTAGCCAGTCACTCATGGTGTCCCTCATTTCTTCCTCACACGAGTGAGGCTGAGACTGAGTGCCTGAGTGGATATCTTGGTAATATGGATATTCTCTCTCTTTCTCTCTCTCTCTCCACTGAATGAAGTGAATATTTATTTTTCGATAGAAACCTGCCTCTTGTTTGATTTACATTGCCTCTTCAAGGACACAATACTCGCATAAATCGAGAGTTACCTGTACCCCCCCTCACAGAGTGAGTTATGGGAGGCTCGCCCATCAGGCAAGTCACTGCACTACACTGTTGCCTCTTTAGACTTCAGTTTTAAGGGGCTGTTAGTGAATGTCCCTTAGCCCAGTGGTGACAGAGGCAGGATTGTTTAATTAAGTGACGCCTATTGAGGTTCATGCCGCCCTCCAGTTAACCTAACCTAACAAAACCCCAAAGTTACTATAGGTCTTGACTCAGAAAATTCATATAAGCTTCCTTACTAACGAGACTTCCTATACAACATAGAGATTATTCTTTTTTGATTTATACCATAAGGTGCTGGCTATCATGCGTTTGAAGATACCCTAAACTTAACCTAACCTAACAAAACCCCAAACATTACTATAGGTCTTGACTCAGAAAATTCTTATATGCTTACTAATGAGACTTTCAATACAACAAATTGAGGTCGTTCTTTGTTGGTTTATACCATAATTTGCTGGATATCTTGTGTTTGATGATACCCTAAACTTAACCTAACATAAAACCACAAACAGTTACTATAGGTCTTGACTCAGAAAATTCATATATGCTTCCTTACTAATGAGACTTTCTATATGACAAAGTGAGGTCATTCTTTGTTGATTTATACCATAAGGTGCTGGCTATCATGTGTTTGAAGATACCCTAAACTTAACCTAACCTAACAAAATCCCAAACATTACTATAGGTCTTGACTCAGAAAATTCTTATATGCTTCCTTACTAATGAGACTTAAATACAACAAATTGAGGTCATTCTTTGTTGGTTTATACTATAAGTTGCTGGCTATCTTGTGTTTGATGATACCCTAAACTTAACCTAACATAACAAAACCACAAACAGTTACTATAGGTCTTGACTCAGAAATTTCATATATGCTTCCTTAAAATGAGACTTTCTATACAACAGAGTGAGGTCATTCTTTCCTGATTTATATCATTAGTGTCTGGCTATGATGTGTTTGAAGATACCCTAAACTTAACCTAACCTAACAAAACCCCAAACAGTTACTATAGGTCTTGATTCAAAAAATTAATTTATACTTCCTAACTAATGAGACTTTCTTACAACAAAGTGAGGTCATTCATTGTAATTACCAGAGTTGCTGACTATCACGTTTGAAGATACCGAAACTTAACCTAACCTATCAAAATCACAAAAAGTTACCATATGTCTTACTCAGGAAAATCATCTATGATTCCTACCTGACTGAGTGAAGTCATCCTTTGTTATTTTGTGCCATAAGCTAACAAAACCACAGTTACCATATGTCTTAACTCGGAAAAATTGTATATTCTTCCTTACTAAATGAGACTATAGAAAATATAATACAGTGAAGGCTTTTTTTGTACATTTATGCTATAGGTGTCTGGATGTCATGCATTTCAAAGTTCCTTAAACTTAACCTAACCTATTGGAAATAATATTTTTGTTGCCTAAACTTTTTTAATTAATAGTTATATTAACTAAAATTGGTTTGTTTATTAACCCTCTCCCACATGATGACGCGTTTCGCGTCTTCAAAGGGTAAAAGGTCCTGGCGCACGATGACGCAAAACGTGTCATAAATTTTTATATATATATTTTCCTCTTTTTATCTGCGCATGTTCTAGTACAAGTCTTTATGAAGCCACTGATACCAAATTTATTGGGGTACGATATATCTGTGAGGGTAAAATACATCCGGGAATGTAGAGTATCGCGGCGGCAAAAAAAGGCCGGTTGGGCGTGAGAAATGCATGATGAGTGGAACAGAAACTTACTGGAAACTTACGGTGTGCGAGAGGGTTAATACAAATATACGTGTGAAAACCCCCAGGCCCTGAAAATTACAGGAAACTTTCCTTAGAAAGTTTCTATTTTTCCAGAAACTTTCCACCTTTGCAACTCTAAACAGAGGTGACATCAGCAATGCATACTCAGACGACTCTTTTGTGCTGGATTTTTGTTTTTGATTCACTTTGCTAAGAAATGAGTGCAGAGTTTATTCAAGCTTAATATTGTAATCTTTTTATTAAACATCCTTATTTTTCCCTGTGGACTTGGTCAGGCTATGAGTCTGTCAACTGTCTCAATTATTTATGATGACATTTTATAATAAAAAATTTCACACAAGATTCATATCTTAAGTACTGGCATAACTAGCCCAGAGAGAGCATGGCTGAGATGACCTGTTAGTTACAGTTTTACAGACCTGCCAGGTAAGTCACTCACCTTAATGAGAAATAAATGTATGCTGTGTCTGCAGGGCTGCTGTCTGCCACACTGAGCCAATGCTGGGATGACCTGAGTGGCTTCCTGGTCGCCTTCCTGCTCTGCTTCTTCACATTCGTCACGATGTTCTTCATGCTGCTCAACATGTACCTCTTCGACTTCCACAACTTCGTCGTCGCTGTGGAGACCTGCTTCAGCATGATGCTCGGTGGGTGGCTCACTGTGGGGGTGATGGAAGTGGTGTTCAAAGATGACTTCATGCAGCACAGTTTTATATTAAGCTTTCCTCTCATGACCCTTTTTTTTTTTTTTTTTTTTTACACAGCTAAGGCGACAGTTCAAGGGCGTAAAGAAAAAAAGAAAAAGAAAAAAAAAAGCCTGCTACTCACTGCTCCTGAATAGAGATAAAGGAGTGTCCAAAAAGAGAGGTCAATTTCGGGAGGAGAGGTGTCCTGATACCCTCCTCTTGAAAGAGTTCTAGTCATAGGCAGGAGGAAATACAGATGAGGGAAGATTGTTCCAGAGTTTACCAGCGTGAGGGATGAAAGAGTGAAGATGCTGGTTGACTCTTGCATAAGGGGTTTGGACAGTATAGGGATGAGCATGAGTAGAAAGTCGTGTGCAGCGGGGCCACGGGAGGGGGGGAGGCATGCAGTTAGCAAGTTCAGAAGAGCAGTCAGCATGAAAATATCGATAGAAGATAGAAAGAGGCAACATGGCGGCGGAATTTGAGAGGTAGAAGACTATCAGTATGAGGAGGAGAGTTGATGAGACGAAGAGCCTTTGACTCCACTCTGTCAAGGAGAGCTGTGTGAGTGGAGCCCCCCCACACATGAGATGCATACTCCATACGAGGGCGGACAAGGCTCCTGTAAATGGATAGCAACTGTGCGGGGGAGAAGAACTGGCAGAGACAGTACAGAACGCCCAGCCTAGAGGAAGCTGATTTAGTAAGAGATGAGATGCGAAGTTTCCAGTTGAGATTTTGAGTTAAGGATAAACCGAGAATGTTTAGTGTTGAAGAAGGTGATAGCTGAGTGTTGTTGAAGAATAGGGGATAGTTGTTTGGAAGATTGTGTCGAGTGGATAGGTAGAGAAACTGTGTTTTTGAGGCGCTGAAGGACACCAGGTTCCTCTTGCCCCAATCAGAAATAATAGGAAGGTCTGAGGCTAAGCGTTCTGTTGCCTCCAGCCTTGAATCGTTAAGTTCCTGTGGAGTGGGTCTTCTATTAAAAGAAGTTGAGTAATGCAGAGTGGAGTCATCGGCGTAAGAATGGATAGGACAGTTTGTTTTGGAAAGAAGATCGTCAATGAACAACAGAAAGAGAGTGGGAGATAGGACAGAACCCTGTGGGACACCACTGTTAATAGGTTTAGGGGAAGAACAGTGACCGTCCACCACAGCAGAAATAGAACGGTCAGAAAGGAAACTGGAGATAAAGGTACAGAGAGAAGGATAGAAACCGGAGGAGGGTAGTTTGGAAAGCAAAGATTTGTGCCAGACCCTATCAAAAGCTTTTGATATGTCCAGCGCAATAGCAAAGATTTCACCGAAACGGCTAAGAGAGGATGACCAAGAGTCAGTTAGGAAGCCAAGCAGATCACCAGTAGAACGCCCCTTGCAGAACCCATACTGGCGATCAGATAGAAGGTTAGAAGTGGAAAGGTGCTTTTGAATCTTCCGGTTAAGGATTGATTCAAAAGCTTTAGATAGACAGGAAAGTAAAGCTATAGGGCGGTAACTTGAGGGATTGGAACGGTCACCCTTCTTAGGCACAGGCTGTACAAAGGCATACTTCCAGCAGGAAGGAAAGGTAGATGTTGATAGGCAGAGACGAAAGAGTTTGACCAGGCAGGGTGTCAGCACAGAAGCACAGTTTTTAAGGACAATAGGAGGCACTCCATCAGGTCCATAAGCCTTCTGAGAGTTGAGGCCAGAGAGGGCATAGAAAACATCATTTGGAAGAATTTTAATAACAGGCATAAAGGAGTCAGAGGGGGGATGAGAAGGAGGAATATGCCCAGAATCGTCCAGGGTGGAGTTCTTACAGAAAGTTTGAGCGAAGAGTTCAGCCTTAGAGACAGATGAGACGGCAGTGCTGCCGTCAGGGTTAAAGAGAGGAGGGAAAGAGGAAGAAGTGAAATTGGAGGAGATATTTTTGGCTAGATGCCAGAAGTCACAGGAAGAATTAGAAGAAGCAAGATGTTGACATTTTCTATTGATAAAAGAAGTTTTGGTAAGTCGGAGAATAGATTTGGCACGATTCCGGGCTGAAATGTAAAGGTCAAAGTTAGTGGATGTTCGAAGGCTCTGGAACCTTTTGTGAGCTGCCTCTCTATCTTTAATAGCACGAGAACAAGCATGATTAAACCATGGCTTTTTAACATGAGGAGTAGAGAAAGTACGTGGAATGTATGCCTCCATTCCAGAGACATCACCTCTGTGATGCGCTGGGCACCCACAGAGGGGTCTCTCTCCTGGAAGCAGTAATCATTCCACAGGAAATCGGAAAAGTACATCCTCAGGTCATCCCACCGAGCTGAAGCAAAATGCCAGAAGCATCGCCTCTTCGGTGGGTCCAGAGGGTCCAGAGGATGTACAGGAGCGATAGGACAGGATACAGAAATAAGGTTATGATCGGAGGAGCCCAACGGAGGGAACAGTTTGACAGAGTAAGTAGAAGGATTAGAGGTAAGGAAGAGGTCTAGAATGTTGGGCCTGTCTCCAAGACGGTCGGGAATACGAGTAGGGTGCTGAACCAACTGCTCTAGGTCGTTGAGGAGAGCAAAGTTATAGGCTTGTTCACCAGGCTGGTCAGTGAAAGAGGATGAAAGCCAAAGTTGGTGGTGAACACTGAAATCTCCTAAGATGGAGATTTCAGCGAAGGGAGAGTGAGTCAAGATGTGCTCCACTTTAGAGTTCAAATAGTCAAAGAATTTTACATAGTTGGTAGAGTTAGGTGAGAGATAAACAGCACAGATGTATTTAGTAATAGAATGACAATGAAGTCTTAGCCAGATGGAAGAAAATTCAGAAGAGTCAAGGTCGTGGGCACGAGAGCAAGTGATGTCGTTTTGTACATAGGCACAACATCCAGCTTTGGATTGAAATTTAGGATAGAGATAGTAGGAGGGAACAGAGTAGAGGTTGCTGTCAGTAGCCTCAGAAACCTGTGTTTCGGTGAGGAAGAGGAGGTGAGGTTTAGAGGAGGAGAGATGGTGTTCCACAGAATGAAAATTAGAACGAAGACCGCGAATGTTGCAGAAATTGATAAGGAAGAGGTTCGAGGAGTTATCAGGACACCTTTCAAGTCAGCAGCCAGAAGGGGAGTCCTCCCTGGGGGAATTTATGGTCCCCCCCCCCCCCAGGTGGGGACTCCGAGGCACTGTAATTTTTCGGCATTTTCAATTTTGAATTTTGGGAAAAGGTGTGTGTGTGTGTTGAGTGAATGTAGTGTGGTGTAAAAAGAGAGAGAAACTGTCTTTAGAGAGCATGCTGAACTGCTCTCTAGTGTTGAGACAAAAGGGAAACGATTAGCATAGTTGGGCGTTATCGCGATAAGTTATCGAGATACTTTATCGCTGATAACAAAATCGGGTTATCGGCCATCCGCTACTTATTTAAATATATATCGGTATCTTCGTTACTTTTGTAACCAAACTAGCGTTAATCGCTACTTTTTTCCGCCTCTTAGAAAAAAAAAACATTGTCTCCTCCCTACTGTGCATGCGTGGTCCGGGCGCCCGGTGTTGTATGAAAAAACTTTGGGGTATGCAATATCTTCGATGAAGAGATTTCATACTTAGATCATCAACATTAAAACACTAGGTTATTTTTTTTATGTTAGACTCAAAAATCAATATATCAAAGAGAAAAATCAACTAACTTTGCCCCCAAAATGATTATTCACTGCCTCAAATTTGATAATCCATATTCATTTGTGAGCATGCCATGGTATTGAAGGCACCCAGTGTTGTGTTATTTGGTGTCCCATCATCAAAAGCTGGCGCTTTTGTTTGCAAACACTAGTCTCTTGTGAACTGCGCATGTTCAGATCAGTAAGCGTAGCCCAGTATAGTCTCACAAAGTTGCTGGAAAGCTGAATCAGACATGCAGCACCACCATCCTCACTGTTTCTAGAACGACACTCTGTACATATAAATACAACTCGTACAGAGTGTCGTTCTAGAAACAGTGAGGATGGTGGTAGTGGTACTGTATGTCTGATTCAGCCTTCCACGGTCCACCAACTCTTAATTACGGTTAAAAAGCTTGTGAGACTGAACAGGTCTGTGCTTGCTGGTCTGAGCATCTGCAGTTCACGAAAGACCAGTGTTTGTCAATAAAAGCGCCAGTTTTGATGGTTGGGAAGCCAAATAACACAACACCGGTTCAGGCATTTCTTGTATTACCGTCCATATGTACGTGTCATAGTGTGGTTTTCTGGTTTTATAGGTTTTCTAAAATACAGATAATGAAAATTTGAATTCATCTATGTTTCTCTATCTGAAATATCAATATGAGGTTTTCCATTATCAGTTATCGGTTATCGGAAATAAGGTTTTCTGTTATCGTGCCCAGCTACGACGGTTAGTGAGGACATGGGAAGGGTCTTTGAAGGGCTTCAGTACCCTCCTTGCTTCCCATATATCCTCACTGGGAGTAGCTCACGCCCGTTCGGTAGGTGTCTTCCTACCTACTCCTACTAAATGCAAGGCTCTTAACAATACTAGGAGTTATGAGTCTCCTGCCATCAGGGGTTTGCTTATTATATGATTGAGAAGTGATGCCCCAGTGAATAGCTGTGGTGACCCAGTACTGGCGTGTTACCCAAACTTTGAAGAACCCTGCCTGAAGCCCAGTTAATGACTTTACCAATTATTACAATTGACACTTTAACCCTTTCCTTGCGCGGTGTGGACGCAACTATCCCCTCAGGCGCAGTCGGGCAGCCCAATTGGGGGTCTCTTTTAAGCTCTGTATCTCAAAAACTATTCATCACAGCTAAAAACAAAAACCACCATTGGAAAGAGGAGGTCCAGATCTATAGAAGTCGGTTATGCCTCTCTTGCGAATGTACATGCACGTTCAGGGAGTGTTGAATGTTAACACTTACGTCGGTGCGTGCGTGATGATCAGCCATATTGAGGGAACTGCGGGCATTTTTTCTTCAGATTCTGGCAAGGGAGCATTGCCAACTGCAATATTTACAACTATTTGATCAAAGAATCAGTCAGTGATAGGTGAAGCTATGCAAAAATGCCACTATATTGGGCAAGAACATCCACCAGTTACTCGTCCATAGATTTGCCGCGCTGGGCTGATATGATTTTCCACCAAATTTAGTGAAGAATCCACTCAATTGGCAATCCTGTGTTGTGAGAATTAGTGTTGGAACACTCTTATACGCAGGAGATTTGAGTGCGGCTGGAGGTCGCAGCGGGCGTTTAGCGCCACCAGCAAATACGCCTAACACCCACTGCAAGCGTTTAGCAATGAAAGGGTTAACATCGCTTCCCAATTTTCATGACCCTAGATTAACCTAAAAGAGAATACAGTCTCACACTATGAACCTTATGTTCCACTAAACAGGACACCACCTAGATTACTTCCACAGACAACTGTCACATTCCATTTTGTATAATCACCAGCTCAACTTCAAAAGGAATACAATCTCACAATATGTATGATTTGTATCTTATTGTGGTGCCCAGAAAAGTCCTGTCAGCCACGTTTATGTATTGTCTCAGCTTGTATTAGTTTTATACTAACTAAGAGATTATGCATAAATGTGGCTTATAGCACCAACCTGAGGAAGCAGCACAACCATCCTATTGTTTACATTACCTTTGCAGTTTGAAAGCACCAATATGACAAATAACAATTGACCAGTTACCTTGATCATAAGTAGTGTTGCCAGCCGAGCCATCTTTCTCCCCTTCACCTGCAGGCAAGTTCCAGTTCGAGGAGATGCAGCAGGTGTCCCGTCTGGTGCCCATCATGTTCTTCGTGTTCGTCTTGTTCAACTCTTGGGTGCTGATCAACCTGCTCCTCACACTCATCATCAAGACCTTCACTCAGGTAAGCATCACCACCTGCCTGCCATCAACACACGACTGGGTTCATTGATGCTATTAAATGACAAAGGTAGGGAACACAAAAATACACCAATATCAATGTTCACATGTACATCCTTACTCAGACCAGTCCTTCAGCTAACTCACCCCATCTCCAACCAGTGACCAGACTACCAAATCTAATACTGTGGGGGGAGACTTTAAAACACTACACCTTGCATGGCTAAATACCAAGACTCAATACGTATTATCAAATGTTTCAAACTCCTCTTATTACCATTTGTGAAGGCTACAGAGGAAATAAATCAGGTTGTCATGAGTGCTTTTCCCATTCATGGCACAGAAGCCTTCCAAAACTACCACTAGGGTTAAGACATCACCCATGGAAACCCCTACAACTTTCCTGAGAGAGTTTCATGATATTGGCCCAAGAATCCCACCCCAAAGGCTACTGACCTAATCAATCACCTATTTCACACCTACAGTAACATTTCTTTCTTTTCTGCAGGTGAAGTACGACATTGCCAATAAGCCTAACGAGTACGAGATGGTGGACTTTGTTTGGAGGCATTTCCGTGCCTTCCTCGGCGGTAACAGCCCACCTCCGAAAACGGCTGCAGCCAACCTCAACCCCACCCAGCCCACTGATGACGCGGAGGTGCAGAGTCCAACTTCGGTCAACGAATTCCCCGGCAAAGTCGACAAGTGAGTGAAAATGAAATGCAAATGGAGTTCAGTTTGCTTCATTGATCTCTTCTTCTCTGTTCTTCTTTTCGATCAATGTCCTTACTTTCCATCACGAGTCTCTCTCACTCAGGACAATCGTAAACTCTCCTATTTTCATTTATCTATTCTTTTTTCTATTCTCAACTTCCCTTTAACTTTCTCCTTTTAATCATCAATCCAAAGCTTTGATGGCCAATTCTTTCTCTAAACTCCTCTTCACCAAATGGCCTTGACAGAACAGACTACAGATTTACAAGTTCATGCGCTGCCTCCTTTCTAAATCAATCCTTTCTGGGTCAATCACATTCAGTACATTCAGTGCTTCAGACTTCCTAGCGTTCCTTTTAACTGGGCCTCCTAACCACTTCACTCTCCTTCATCTCATTCCCATGCAACTTTTCTACAAGGTCACACTTACCCTTCCTCTGTATGTCCGGCAGGTTCCTGGAGTACGTCAACAGCATGTACTTTGATGGCTCACTGAACCTCAGCACGAAGGACTCCCTCCTGTCATCCATGTACAGCAAGAGTCAATTCAACGCCCCAAGGTAACATGATCACCCAGGGTCGGACGGACGGCTGTTCTTCTACAACTGGACGTCAAGAAATATGTTCAGGACAAAAGTACTGAAAAAAAAAAGTTTGAATATGTAAATTTATACCAAATTAGGTCCACAAAAAGTATGTCACACAAGTCATCGTGGTGCATTACTCTAAAATATGAACCAAAGCTGTGATGTTAAAAATTGCTTCAAATTCTGTCATCGCTTAGAAGTGTGTTGTGCACCTCTTCAAATCTTGCTGGACTCCCCTTTCTCCTTTCCATCCTCTTTATACAATAACGTTAGTGAATTGATCATTACAGTGATGGCGGGAGTGAATCACTAAGTGCCTTTTTGTAACTAAGAGATTACTATGGGTAGTGCTAGCTAAACATATGAAATTGGTACTGCGTAATAAAATACTTAAAATAAAATGCTCCAGTTTACTTGGTATAGCTTTCTGACTGGTAATTCATAGATTTTGTTTTTTTCATATTTTGTCCTTTACCTCATATAGTTTGTTAGTTTCTCTCTTGATTTGTGTTAGAAAAGGTTCTAACCTGAATGTACGGTCAATGATAAAACTATCTAACACCTGTGGGTCGAATGAATAGAATTTGCAGGAAATCTAAACCTGATGAGTTGGTTCAGTACCTCGTCTAGGGGCCACCTGTAGGCCCAATGAGCTGCGCTGGGAGCACAATAAACACATTAACCTTGGCTTGCTTGTTTAACTCTTTCCTTTTATGTTATCTGAATGGCCAAGCATTACCACTACAATGCTGGCCAGCAGTCTTATACTATTTGAGGTGGAGATGAAACATTAAACATTTGTACCCGAATCTGTTGATCAATGAAGCCCCTACTACACTGCTACTGTATTGGGTTGGGGGTGGACATAGTGGGGTTCTCCAAGACAAGAGACTTGCCAATGGGGAGATTAGTAGGGGGGTTATACCTACTACTGGTCAGGCCAGAGTGATGGTGCTTGTTGCAAGGGAGTAGCTATGGCCATTTCTAGCCGACTGCAGTCCTCCGTCACTGGAGTTACTCCAGGTGATGACCATATGATGCTGGTGAGATAGAAGCACACCTTGGGCTTCATATCTCTTATTGCAGTGTATGCCCCTACCGGGATGAGTGAACTTAGAGAAAAGGATATTCTGTGCCAAGCTCGATCGACTCTTCAGGAGGACAGTGCCCCCCACGCGTCACACTCATTGTCTTGGGCAACTTCAATACAGTTACTGGCACAGAGAGCTATGTGTTGGTCCAAGAAGAAATAAACAGAAACAAACAGTTCACTTCTTCTGAACTTTGCAAAGGCCAGAAGACTGAGGATTGCTGATTCCTGGTTCCAGGAATGCGAGTCTCACCACTGAACTTAATTGGTCCAGCAATGCTGGCGGTGTGGCAGAGGAGATCAATCACAACCTTACCGTTTACCATTGATGAGGTTTCAGGTCCCACTCGACTGTCAGCGCAGCGCTCCACAGGGCCGTCAGCAATAATGGTGTTAGCCTCAATAATAAACCTCGATATACACTTATTCGCAACACCGTAGTGAGTGGGTGAGTGAGTCTTAATTGCTTTCATGGATAACCTAATGTCCTTTTAATAAACATGGCATCATTATAGTCACTTGGCCACATTTTGGTTCGTGCTAATCACAATATCTTTCCTTTTTATAGTGTCACAAATATCCACTGTTTCATTTTCCTTTTATCTGATATTTTCTTTATACTATCACAATTCAATGTCCAACGATTATTTCCAACTCACTGAACATTTATCACATACAATTTATCTTCAAGTCTCAAACACCAATTAATAGCCATGATTGGTTATGTTATGAATTCTCTCAATTTCAGTTTGAAGAACTACACAACACTGGTCATTCGCTGAGTGGTTGATTTCAGGCTTCTTGTACCTCACACAATTTATGCATTTCCTCTCAGCCATGGAGCACTCTTTTGATTTATGATCACCAGTGCATTTGTAACATTTTGGGGCTTCTCCATTGTTCTTGGCAGTGCAGTTGGCCTCAAGATGGCCGTATCTTTGACAATGGTAACATATGATTGCATGGTATCTATCTCTCACAGTGTACACTCCCCATTCTAGTTTTATCTTGTCATGATGTTTATGAATTAACTCTCTAACAGTTGGATCACATTTCAAAATATAGTGAATTGTGCCACCAGCAGCAGGCTTGCTAAAAATCATCTCAATTTTCCCCTCAACTCCAAGAATCGAGTGTAGGAACTCATTCCTGTTTAACCCCTTCACTTTGGCGACGTCGACGTCGGCATCACCACATGGATAGGGTTAGTCCTCTTCTAAACCTCTTAATCCTCTTCCATTTCCTCTTCTAAACCTCTTAAGAGGAAATGGAAGAGGATTAAGAGGAATTTAGAAGAGGATTGAGAGGTTTAGAAGAGGATTAATCCTTTTCCATTTCCTTTTGACCCTTTCCTTACTGTGCTACCGACATCTGCGTCACGGATGGAAAGAGTCAACAGTGTCTCAATTATCTTATCACCGGACCCTGGTCTCCTCCTTATGCACATTGCAGATCATGATCTTTGGCCTTAGTTTTGTAGTGCCGCGACGGTCTGATGAGCGAGCCTCCCATAACCCAATCAGCGAATGGGGTATTTCCTTGGCCGACTTGGTAAGGAGTGGCTCTCCCGTCACGCTGGTCGTAAGTTCCATCCCAGGCAGCTGGGGAATACCCTCTCCTTGTTGTGCTTAATTTCTCGTGTGTTTCGATACACGCAGAGGACGTGTGGGACCGAGAGAGCAATAGAAAGAGAGAATAAAAAATCTCTTCATTAAAGTTTTCCCACACTTTTTGTGCTAACTTGCTCTACATTTTTCAATTTCTGAGCGGCTTCATTCCTTGCATTTTCATCATCAAAGTTCATGACAATGTTACCTCCATTTGTTAAGATTTAATCAGTAATCTGAATGCCTTGTAATGCCTGAGAAACTTCATATTTCAACTCAGTAGCCTTTTTGTCTTGATCTGAGGCCTTCACGACAAGGAAATTCGATCTTCTTCTTGCGTCTGGCTATGTCAGCAAAACTGGCGCGACCCGACTCTGCCTGCTCATCACAAATCACGCCTGCCACCTCACTCAACTCCTCCTTGACACTGGACATCCGAGATTCAACCTCATCTTTAACCACAGATATAAGAATGTATATAGTCTGCAGGAGGGAGGTAGGCCTATACAAGGCAGTTCCTGTGAACCTAACCCCACCTAACTTCACTTTCCGTTAATTTACCTTATCTTTTATTTAATGTACCTATCGTATTTGCACTCAGAACACGACTGCCAAGCCTGTTCCACTCATCCACCACTGTTGGTAAACCCATTGTTCAGTGGTGGCAGAGGAGGCTATGCTAACTATAGTCCCCCCTTTCCCAACCCTGGGGTCGCGACCCCCAGTGTTTTTCCTGGGGTTGCCAAGACCTCAAAATATCAAACACGGTGTTATTATATAACTACGTAGATACATAGCACTCGGAGAGTGCACACCTCTGCCAAAGATCGTCCTGAAAATTGGTCTGGGCATCAACTGTGATCCTATGCATCATATGAAAGCATTTGTTTCGACATTTGATGAAATTCTATTTTTTTGGAAACTTTGACCTTGGGGCAAACTTTCCTAGGTCAAGGTTAAGGCCATGCAAGGTGCATCATATGGAAGCATTTGTTTCAAAACTTAATGAAATTCTATTTTTTGGGAAACTTTGACCTTGGTCAAACTTTTCAAGGTCAAGGCCATGCAAGGTGCGTCTTTCCATGAGCTAAAATATGAACCAAGTCTGAGGTCTCTACGATGACGAGAACCGAAGTTATTGCCAATCTTACATTGTGCGACCTTGACCTTTGACCTTAAAAAATTTAATGGGACCCCACCTACTTCCAACTTTGTTGGAGGTAATAACACATATACAATGAAACTAGTGGGGTCGCGGTTATGTCTAGAGGTGCATGATTGGGGTCACCTGAAAAAGAGGTTGGGAACCACTGCTACAGTCTTTCGAATTTAACTTGAGCCTATAGGCACGGCTCCACGGAGCCGCGCATATGCCACATCACCCCCATCACTCTCCTCAGAGGAGCTCACTACGCCCCACCCCACTCTCTCTCTCTCTTATTTACGATATATATAATATCTTTTGCTTGGCTGTGCAGGACACGAGAGTGGGACCTACGCAAGTCTTCCATGGTGGCGGGAGGGTGAATGGTGTGGCACCATCGCATGTGCCACGTTGCCAAGTGAAATGGAATGTTTACAGAGCCGTTGTCTTTCCCTCAAATCCCAAGCCATTCATAACACCATGCAGCCATATTATGAACATATCTATATTCCATAAGTAGATAACGTACAGACTAACAGTGAGACAGATCGCCATGTGAAGGTCATTGCTAGATGTGTAAACAATGGGGGGTTACCTGGGCCAAGCCACAGGGCTCAAGTTAGAGCCGATCGACTATAGCCTCCATATTCCCCCCATTCAATTTACTGTGTGGATTGGACAGGGCAGGGCCTGCAACCACGCCCCCCTAGATCAGCGTCCACTGAAACACAAAATAGAAGGCGGAGGTCAGAGTAGAGGCAGGGGGCGCCTCCCCGCTGGTGCTGCAGGTGCTGGGCAACCCAACCTCGCGGTATATATATATATATATATATATATATATATATATATATATATATATATATATAATATATATATATATATATATATATATATATATATATATATATATATATATAGAGAGAGAGAGAGAGAGAGAGAGAGAGAGAGAGAGAGAGAGAGAGAGAGAGAGAGAGAGAGAATGATACCTGTACATTAGAGCAACACCTAGACTTAATTTATACCTCGCCTGAGTCTTCCGTCTCTTGTACCCACGGCTTGGCACCTTTGGCACTTCTATGTATTTTGTTATGTTTTTCATTTTTACATTTTTTGTCAGTCACTTTAAAATATACAAACTACAAATTCATACCACTGGGATTTTCGGATGATTGGACTTTTACTGTATTGGTTTTTTCTGCATACATATGTGTGCGAAATAATTGCTGCATTAACAAAAGGAAAACCTCTTTTTTTTCAAAAGGAATATTAATATTTGGGAAATGGAAGGGCAGACATTTTGACTGATTAATTTAGAATGTTTTTGTACCTATAGTCCATTCACTTCAGCTGTGAATCCACAATGGCTGGAAATATTGATAAAAGATGGAAGTATATATAATCATTAAATGTTGTTCTCTGACTTTTACTCGCCATAATTATTAACAACTGAGGATGGGAAATTGTTAATAGTTGTGGAATACTGCTTATTCCAATGCTATCAACAAAATAAACTTATCTATATCAGATGAGCTAAGTAAAGAAATACTAATATTTCTTGATTATAGGATAGTGTTTTGGATGCCAAAATTGTCAGATACCCTCCCTGCCAACAGCCAGTCAGCAGTGTCTTGTATACTAAGGTAAAATCTAGGGATCCACCTTAACAAAATGGACTGTAGAATAATTAATGTTATGCCACAAAGGCAAAATAAAAAATGTTACTTCTGTTTTGTTTCTAACTAAAGAAACCTAGTTAATAAAAACCTACCTAATTGGACCTGTCACCTTATTTTGACAAGGTAACTGCAATTTTTCCAAGGCTGCAGCTACCTTGTCCATAGCACCACTCAGGCTCCTCACTTCAAAAATCTTCTTGAACCTCCACCATTTTGAGCCCAACTGGTGGGTTAACCCTCCTCTGCCTGCTGGTGGAAGCGTGAGGTGCCACTCCTACATCAGTGGGAGATAGGGTTTCTGGGGCACAGTGTACAGATGCCAATTGAGGGGCCAGCTGGTGAGTAGTAGTAGGGCGGGGATGGTGAGGAGGGGGCTGTGATGGGCCTTGCAGAGGTGTGGGTGTCAAAGAATCCTTCAAAAGGAAGATTCTACACACTTCTGTGTCTGCAGTAGCTGTACGTAAAAAATCATTATGATAAGAGTAATTCAACATGGTATGATATCTTATTTTGTGCTTTGATTATGATTAGCAAGGAATTTTAGGAAAACCTAAACAAATATATATATGTCTGCTCAACATAAGATATATATGTTCAGACCACACAGACTATGCAGAATGGTGGTCTCTCCTTAAGGGGGGCGACTAAGGTTATTTTTTTACGAATATTTAAAATCGGACAAATACGTTTTTTTCGCTCAGCATGGCCGGGATAGCCAAAATTGCCATGTGGTGAGGTTTGTTTTCATAAAATTAAAGCCCCTCACCCCTGGAAGCCATATTTAAATGGCCCGCGCTATTGCGTCATAGCCTGACTCGCGCGCCAACACACGCTGTATCATTCAGTGCTTGTATGTACGTAAAATTTGCATTAGAATATTTTTTTTTCTCCGTAAATTTTGTCATCTGTCATTCCTCTCGTGCCGGATCGCAGGGAGGGTGTGAGTTGAGGAGAGGAGTGTGGTGGAGCCAGTCCCTACCCAGACAACAACGGGGAAGGGCACGCAACCTGTTCGTTTGTACTCCAGACAAATAAAGGTCTTTAGAAATGACGTACAAACGTAAGTTGAGTAGTAGGAGAGCCATCAACATGAAGAAGGCTTATTGAACAAGATAGAGCAGCCAAGACCAGGAAGGGAGCAGTTTTGGAGCTTATGAAGCGAGTCGTGATCCTGCCATGCTCACCCGCCGCTCATCACCACCTGCTCCACCACCAGCTGATTCGCCACTCCCTACACCGAGTACCTCATCATGCCCTTCTCCACCACCACCTGCTTCATCACCACCTACTCCACCACCACCTACATCACCACCAGCTGCAGAATCACTGCCACATGAAACATCACTGCAGCTCCAACAACAAATTCTGCACAGAGGTGTTCAGTTGAACCCTCCTCCTTCTGATACAAGCGAAACTTTCATCACCGTGTCGCTTTCCCAGCTACAGACACTCTTCGCGAGACAGAAGTGCCCAATGCGGTCGTGCAGGAATACCTTGACCGTAACCTCTTCTGCAATGAGGAGGGTGGCGCCTTCTGGCACCCTCACCTGCGAGTGAGTAATAATTTTTTATAAAGGGGGACCAGATGCCTTAGCATTCTCCAGTAAGTCAACAAGGTATACACAATCATATGTGAAAATTTCATGCCAATCAGATAAATACAAATGGCAAGACATGGATAGAATGTAAGAAAAATCTTTAGGAACCAATATCTCTGAAAGTAGTTTTTTACACTTCAAAAAATTTCACAAAATCAGGAAAAAGTCTGTCCGACTTTTGTTTGGTACCAACTAAAACTAGAACTAAAGGGCAATTTTTCGTATTTATGAAATTTAAAAAATGTAGAAAGAAAATGGGACACAGTAGAGAAAATTGTCAGTGAAAAAAAATTGCAAATTTTTTTGCTCGAAGACAAAACAACATATCACAATTTTATAAATACAAAATGTAGATATGTAAACAAAGTTTCTATGTTTTTTCACAGCGATTAACTGAAAAATAAAGTCTGAAACAAAAAAAAACAAAAAAATTACACTTTATTTGATTACCCCCTATACTTCACCCAAATTACATGAAATTCACAGAATATCATATATTTACAGAAACAAATAACATACTAAGATTTCAAAGCTATTGGACGTACCATATGGGCAGGAGGACCCCCCTTAGTCGCCCCCCTTAAACCCAATTGAAACTACATAAAAGCTTTGCACTTTCTGCCTTAGCAAACATGAAGATGAAAAGGTCAAGTTGATTTTCAAATCTTGTGTGTTGCACTGAACCACTGAAGGTGGAACTTTATTTCATAATTAAGTTTTTTTCTGAAAATCAAGAGTTGGTGGGCAAAACAATAAAATAATAATCTATACCAAATAAAACAAATGAATGTGTTAAATAATCAAGATATACGTACAACATGAGTTATGGGAAATCGAACCCATGCCTTTAGAGCAACTGATGAGTGGGTTCACCTTTCCTTCATATGGAGTCCACAGTGTGGAGCTGGGGTGTTACGGCAAGTGCCGCAGAAGTGGCCCCTGGCACAGTGACTTTTTAGCTCATCACTGGCTCAGTTGGGTTGCTGCCCTGCTGACTACTTTTATGAAGGCCTGTCGATTCCCAGCACTCAACGACAAATATTTCAAGATTTTTCACTACATTATTGAATTTTTTATGGTGAAATATATCAAGTTGGTAGCACTTGTCACAAAGGTTAGCATGAAGTACATTTATAACATAATTTACCTGCGGACACAGAAGGTGTTAGACGAGGATCCGATTCTAAATCAGATCCTGTGCCCACAACAACTGCAGGGTACAGCATCTGTGCATGGCCTCCTCAGCATCAGCGAGGTTGTCCATTTGTGCAGAGCCGCCACCTGTACAATTTTGTAAAAAATTAGTACATGGCAATGCAGTTATGCAAACTTATTCTGAATCATTACCTGAATAACTACCCCAACACTGTTATACCGGTCTTTTCCAAAATAGACAGCTATTTTAACCAAAGTGCCACAGAAGTGGCCCCTGGCATATTGATGGCACTAACTTATCACTGCTAAAATATTAACTTATTACCTCTTTATTCATTATTCTAATATTTGAAAAATAATAATTAGTGATATAATCTGTGTTTGTTAACATATTATAAACCCTATAAGCTAGGTGTTTTTTAATAGAGGGATGACGGACTGCAAAGACCGCGACGAAAACCATCATGACCCATGATAGAATTAATGTCTAGAGAACATAGTCTTTGCCTTACCACTTCAAAGGAAATAGTTATATTAGTGATAGAAGAGTCAGACAGTTGATGAGAGAAAGGGGTATTCAATTCATGAGTAATATAAACAAGAAAATCTTCTAGTTAATGTCTGCCATTCCTCACAGTCAGCAGTTGCATAACCTTTAGCTAGTCTAAGAGGACCCACAGAATGAGCATTAAGTTTTTACTTCTCATATAATAATTAAAGGATTTTTGGGAGCTTTTTATCTTATTGATGAGGGATCTATCAAGGGCCAACTGAGAATACAAAAAGTAGTTTCAATACTTGTCCTTAAAGTGCTTCAATTGTTCCAAGGCAAGGACGACTTGTTGAGAGCTTAAGTCTAGATAACTTGGCACAACACAGCTGTTGCAGATTTCATTATCAATCACTATCATGCCATAAGGAGTTAATCATGTTGAATTTACCACTATGTCATTCATATTTAGCCAATTAGAGCTAACTTCCCAACTGACTGGTCTGGAAATAATATTGGAAGATTAGTCGACAGTGACCAAATTTAGGAAAATTACCCAATATATCAACATCTCCTACTCTATCCCCATCTGAAGTTCAGACCAACTCCAGTAAGTTACCAGATGAAACATAGGTCAGGGCAGAGATCCACCAGTAAAGACCCTAAGAAGTGAAGCAGTCCACAAATTGTTCATGAAGTGGAGTATTTTTTACTGACAGGAATTCTCTATGATGCCAAGGAATTAGAGGTAAAGTCACCCATAATGGCTATTTCTACTGAAGGACAAAGAATATAAAAACTACACTAAATTGTAGTTATCAGAAAAGTTACAAGGAGGTAAATATACTATTATTATATACAGATTAAATGCAATGAAATGCATAACACAAACATTATTGCAGTTAACTTCAACAAAGTTAATGTTTGTTAACACAGACACTCCAATATGCCTCCCAATGTTGCCAGGAACATCAGAACGAGCTTTGTTGTATAGCATAATATTACAAATGAATCAGGAACATCAGATAATAAAAGTTAATAAGGTAATAAGGAACCAAATTTTAAAAGTGTGAAATCTATTACAAGCTGGAGAACTGTCCCTCCACGACTTTTCACTGCTTGTTAAAACACTGCAAAGGATATAGTCTCGCCTGTGCCAGTCGCCTCACGTCTTAAGTCTCCGAGTTTCTTCTTGGTGCGGCGCTCGAAGTCGGAGAACCAAAGTTATAATTTGACTTTGCGGAGAACTTGACGGGCACCTCCTCCACGCTGCGCCCGACCCCACCCACGGCGCTGACCTCCTCCACCTCCTCGTTGTTTGGCTGCAGCGGTGAAGCAAGATGACAGTGGCCCTGTGATGGTTTGCCGTCTTTGCCTCACCCCAGTGATGAGAGCTAAAACTTCCTCGGTGGGAAAATTGTGCCGCCTTCTCTTCTCAGCTTCTTCTTCTTCTTTTGACCTGTAACGCTTTATATCGCTTCTTAGGTCCTCCTCCTCTCGTTCCTCCCTTCTTATTCACACAACTTTCTTTTCAGCGTTATGTAATTTTCTAACCTGAAATAAAGCCACTTTTATTCACTTATTCAGACATTTGTGCCCTTTTTTCCCAGCACTGCGCGAGGAACACTTTTGCCAACTTTACCATTCTTCTTTCCGTTTCCTTTTTGTCTCCATAGGTACCGCCCCCTCCCTTGTTGTGCTTTCCTTCCTACCATTGTATCTTTTTAATTTCGTGGTGCTACCTACACATGTATTAATAGTTGTATAATCACACTCTGTCCTGCCTGGGGGTTGGGATGGCATGTTCCTCCCTTCTCCCTTGTTGTTTACCTGCAACAATAAACTATCAATCAATCAATCAGCCCCAACACCGTGCAGATCGCCATGTTTTGAGTGGGACGTCCTGGCGTTAGCGTCGGCGAACCTTCACCATTATTATCCATAGACAGCAGAATGCTCACCAAATGACGCAAAACTATGAAGGTAACATACAGAAAAGTGCAGAATATTGTATAAGCGATTATATTTATATTTCAAAGATAAATATACAAGTAACGTGCCTTCATTTGTGAAAAACACGTCTTATTGAGGGATTACAACGCTAATTATTTATTTAAAAGCAGCATTTACGCCTGTACAATACACATGTCTTGATTTTGAAGTCTGAGTATTAGTAAACAAACGACACGTGAAAGCTGAAATACAGCATCAACGGTCGCACGTGACTGGCTATATCCAGCACAACCAATCCAATCGCTCCGGTAAATGTGTGATATACCGGAGGCGTGGCTGTAATCCCCACATTTTATTGTCTTATTGTCCAGGGGGAGGCCGGCAGGTACCGCCCCCCTCCCTTGTTGTGCTTTCCTTCCTACCATTGTATCTTTTTAGTTTCATGGTGCTACCTACACATGTATTAATAGTTGTATAATCACACTCTGTCCTGCCTAGGGGTTGGGATGGCATGTTCCTCCCTTCTCCCTTGTTGTTTACCTGCAACAATAAACTATCAATCAATCAATCATGACCCCAGCCCCCAGAGGGACGGTGGCGCAGCGCGGAGCAACGTTGCCAGATTGTCGTACTCAGCCGATTATATTTCCCGGCTTCCTACCCCCAAACTGTCTTCTGGGCTCCAATAACGAAACTAATTTGTAGTTATCGTTAAAAGAGTTAGATCCTGATGTTTCTTGGCAATAGTTAGGCGTCAGAAACCGGTAAATACTATGCTCTGAGTACGATGACCTGGCAACGGTGGCGTGGAGGGCAAAGCTTACGGGACTCCTGCACGTGGCGACGCGTGATCGGTAAGGGCACCAAAAAGGAAACGATAAAAAAAAAAGCCCGCTACTCGCTGCTCCTAAAAAGAATCCAATGAGGTGGCCGAAAGAGAGGTCAATTTCGGGAGGCGCGTGCTGTACCTACACACCTTAAGTCTGGCAGATAGAATATTAGATTATTTCTCATCAGCTCAACTCCTCGTGCTCAGACAAAATACACTTCAGTACACACTTCTTGCCCCGCCGCCGCCAGCCACACGCCAAGGAGCGCCGCGTCCCGCCCCGCCGCTGCCTCGCCGACTACTGCTCACCACCGTTTTTTTTTTCATTCAAGGATTTACCCCCTTAGAAGGGGGAACGGGCCTTTGTCATTGCGACGGCCCGTCGCAGGGGGGAACCCGCCGCTGGCGTGCGGCGGCCGCCGCCACATCCACGAGTAAGAGCCGGCGAGCAGCGACGGAGGCACAGGCTCTCTGGGCAGGCGCCCAGCAGACACCCGTAGCTGACACGGGCGAGCAGCCGACTGGTCGAGGATGACCCCACGGGTCCACCTCGCCTCCGTAGAAGGGCCACCCGGCTGCCCGCCCGAGGAGTGCTGGCGTTCCACTGACTCACCACCACCGTTGCCAGCAAGGAGACTATATGTATATAGTCTCCTTGGTTGCCACAGAGATTATCATGTATTTACCGGTATTATTGCCAAGAGAAGATGGCGCCACTATAAATACTTACCTGCGCCGTGACGGGCTGGGGCCAACTACCATCCAGGCCCCTCAAGCAAGCCTACCGGTACTATAGGCGTACACGTAAAATAAATAAATAAAATCATCAGGAATTAACTATTTTAACGATAATTATAAGTGAATCGCCTTATTGGGGTCCACGAGACAGTTTTTGGGTCGGAAGTCGGTAAATATAAGAGGCTGAGTAAGACAATCTGGCAACGTTGCAGTGCTCACTCAGTTCTGGGCATCAAGTTTGGACAGAAAATCGACTATAGATTGTCTCCCTGTAGTGTTAAGCAGACAGTGCACAACCCAAATGGAAAATATATCCTACTGTATGATATGAAGTTACAGAAACCAGAAACTTTGATGGTAAAACGAAGTGAATCATTCCCCGAAACGTTTCACTATTGAGATTCGAAGCACTTCAGTAATTCATAGGTGTGTGTGAGTGTGTGCTAATCTGTCTACATCTGGTGAACCTCTCTGTTTCATGGGTGTCCACAAACATCCTGCCTTCCACTGGCCTCACCAATTAAATGGACTACAAATCAACTTGGGGCTGAAGAGTAGCTGTAACCGAATCACTATAGTTGAGTCGTTTGTGAATGAATCGTTACACCAGCCAGCGCCCGAGCACACCCAGGCTATTATAGTTTGCTAACCCACTCATGACGACCAACACTTGTAGGAACACGATATATCTAACATAATTTTGAGTTAAGGGAAGGGTGTAACGAATATCTTAAGCCCGTATTCTTAAGATGGTATTACAAGACATCTGACATCAGCTATTTCTAAAGGTCAAAGAGAAGATCAATCGGGTTCTAATGAGGGGTTTTTTTAGGCTCATGGTACAGAGGAAGGATCAAACTATCACCAGGGTCATAAAACTACCCCTGGAAATGCCCACAACTACTACGAAAGCCTTGTCAAATATGTGTTCTTGGGGTCATATTATGAAACATTTCGCCGCCCAAGAACACATATTTGACAAGGCTTTAGTAGTAGTTGTGGGCATTTCCAGGGGTAATTTTTTGATCCTGGTGGTATTTTGATCCTTCCTCTGTACCATGAGCCTAAAAAAAAAAACCTCATTAGAACCCGATTGATTAAACTTCTCGGCATCCTCAGCTCACCTATTTGAAAAGCCCCTCGTAGAAGTTGCTGGGCTTTTCATGGACTGTTTTGTGATGGTAGTGATAGTTTTACACGACTTCTCTATCTTGAACCTGAAAATCACCCATGGAAACACGGTTAACTTCAACTCCCACATATCCCCTCACCTTTCGCCTTTTCCTGTAAGTTCCCCATACCCACCTGTACACACCTCCCTTACCTCCCCCAATACCCATACCCACCTGTACACACCTCCCTTACCTCCCCCAATACCCATACCCACCTGTACACACCTCCCTTACCTCCCCCAATACCCATACCCACCTGTACACACCTCCCTTACCTCCCCCAATACCCATACCCACCTGTACACACCTGCCTTACCTCCCCCCAATACCCATACCCACCTGTACACACCTCCCTTACCGCCCCCAAGACCCCTACCCACTTGTACACACCTCCCTTACCTCCCCCAATACCCATACCCACCTGTACACACCTCCCTTACCTCCCCCAATACCCATACCCACCTGTACACACCTCCCTTACCTCCCCCCCCACAGTACCCAATGCCACCTTTGCACACCCTCACACACCTGCCCCCCCCCCCACACACACACACACACATACCCATATCCACCTTAATCTTTTTTGTGGCCTTGGGAAATAGTCATTATAATAAAGAACATGAAACTTATACATCCCAACAAGGTGAACAGTGAAACAAGACAATTAAGTAGAATCTTGTATTTACATATAAATAAAAGTAGGCGGTTCACAACCTTATAATCTTTGTATGACCGAGAAATAAGTAGATGACCTTTTTTTACAATAATGGTTAACCTGGAGAGAGAGAGAGAGAGAGAGAGAGAGAGAGAGAGAGAGAGAGAGAGAGAGAGATTTGGGGGGGAGGGGGGGGGGGACTTGTTAATCAATCTCCTTTTATCTCGACTGACTGACTGACTGACTGACTGACTGACTGACTGGAAACACAACACCTGCTCACACACCTGTACACATTCCTGAGTCACACACGTCACCACACATCTGACTGACTGACTGACTGACTGACTGACTGATTCACTCACTCACTCATTCACTCGCAAACTGAATCTCTACAGAAAAGAAGGAAAAAAAAATTAGTTGTCTAAGGTTTTTAAGACACTGCTTCAACTACATGACACACACACACACACACACACACACACACACACACACACACACACACACACACACACTTATTAAGGCTTTCCAATATACTCTAAAATATGGAACTGGGAATCTGGAAAAGGAATACATGGGAAGAGGAAGAGGAGGAGGAGGAGGAGAAGGAGGAGGAGGAGGAGGAGGAGAAATACTGCAAACATATCATCCAGGAAGAAGGAAAATGACAAGTGAGGAATAAAGGAATAAAAACAAGGAAGGAAGGAAGAGAGGAAGGAAGGAAGGAGAGAGGGGATGAAGGAAGAAAATATAGAAGGAAGGGAAAGGAAAGAGGAAGAGAATAATAATAATAATACACTGGATATGATAATTAAGTGAGGGGAGAAGAGGAGGAGGCAAAGAGAAAGGGAAGAGAAGAGAAGAGAAAGGGCAAACTAGGAATGGGAATGATAAATCTGGAATGTCAAAAGCAGGGATGACTGGCCCGGCTGGTTAGGGGGGGGAGGGGTCTTGGCAGAGCTGGGGGAGGGGGGAGTTCCTATGGGGGAGAGAGTGGGGAGTAGGGGGAGTAGAGATGGGCAGTAACCTCAACGTGGGGTCGTGTCATGAGGCTTGGGTGCCCCTGTCAAGGCTTGGGGCTCCCCTGCAACACACACAACCTCCCCCTCACACACACGCCTTCACACTGACCTCTCGCTGGCAAGGCCCAACCATATGACAGCCTCGTGAGAACCCTACAGAAATGAACACCTTGATATCACCCTAACAATCAATGACAATAATAATAGATGTTTCACTTAAGTCTTGTCATATTGCATCCCATAAGTGATTTCCTGACTTGCTGTTTAAATTATTTTGTGGGAGAATGCTGCAAACTCTTCCTAACTATTGAATGCGAACCAGAATTCCCGACGGTATGCTCACGGGAGGCTTCGGAAATCTGTGAACCTTTTATGAGAGAGACTTGCAACACAGAACATCTCGTCAAACTCTTTCCTGTGGCCTGAAGATTGAGTTTTTTCTGTCCCTAATACATGCTGTCACAAATAATAGAAGATACCTTGAGACTTGCAACACAGAACGTCTCGTCAAACTCTTTCCTGTAGCATGAAGATTGAGTTTTTTCTGTCACCTAATACATACTGTCACAAATAATAGAAGATACCTACAGACTTGCAACACACAATGGCAAGTCTTCCACACCCTCTTTACTGTGACCTGAAGATTGGTTGAGTTTGCCATCACCTCATAAATACTTCCACAGTAATAGAATAATACCTCGTGACTTGCGACACAGAACGGCAAGTCTTCCTCACTCTCTCTACTGTGACCTGAAGCTTAATGGTGTTTTCTGTCACCCGATAAATAGTCTCGCTAATAATAAAAAAATAATACCTATGGCTACATGTATATATTCCAGAGAGAACATATTTTTTTCTTCTATTGATCTTGTTACTGTGACCTGGAGATGAGTTGAGTTTACAGTTACCTCGTAAATGCGTTCACAAATAATGATAAAAAATACCTATAGCTACAAGTATATATTCCAGAGAGAACATCCTTTTTTTCTTCCTCTATCACAATGTTTGAATATAAAAAAGAAAGTATATATAAAGCCCTGGCCAGTAAAAGCACACAAGAAATTATTATCAAGAGAGAACATTCAATTTCTTTTACGACACTTTGAAAATATTGAAAATCGTCATCCAAAACCTTTCTTTGCCAGTACAGTTTCAGGCTTCATGTCTCACCTTTCACATTTGACTGCTCATGCAAAACCACAAAAAATGCTCTATACATCCAGACCTTTTTTTTTCATCACAATCTTGAAGTATAAAAAAATAAAAATCATATAACCTTTACCAGTACAAGTAGTGATGAAGGCTTTGTTTACCTTCCCTTTCTGTCTGACTGCTCACAAAAATAATGATAAAAAATGCTACACTCAGACTGTTCTCTTCCTATCACAATCTTCAGAACACCATAAGAGATACAAATATGAAGCCTTTGCTGTACATGTAGTGTGATGGAGGCTTTGTTTACCTTCCTTTCTGTCAGACTCCCAACAAAAATAATGATAAAAAATGCTACACTCAGGCCGTTCTCTTCCTATCACAATCTTCAATACACCATAAGAGATACAAATATGAAGCCTTTGCCATACAAGTAGTGATGGAGGCTTTGTTTACCTTTCCTCTCTGTCTGACTGCTCACAAAATTGTACATATGCAAGGGAGAAAATTCTTTGGTCACAACCTTCACAGTCAAAAAATACATAAATACAATCTTTGCCAGCACAAGTATTGATTGAGGCTTTCCAGACGCCTCTCTCGCTTTTCTTCAGTCATTCTTCTCTTTCCGTTCCTTCCCTTCTTCCTTATTTTCCTCCCCCATAACTCCATCCTTGCCTCCTTCTTCCCCTCATCCATTCCTTTCCTTCCCTTCTTCCATCCCTTTCCTTCCTTCCTTGCCCCCCTTAACTCCCTTCATCCTCAACTCCTTTCCTTTCCTTCTTCCCCTTCATCCATGCCTTTCTCCCTTTCCTTTCCTTCCTTCCTTGCTTCGCCCCCCTCAACTACCTTCACCCTCAACTCCTTCTTCTTCCTCCCATCTATTCCTTTCTTCCTTCCTTACTTCCCCCCTTTAACTCCCTTCATCCTCAACTCCTTTCCTTTCCTTCTTCCCCTTCATCCATTCCTTTCTCCCTTTCCTTTCCTTCCTTCCTTGCTTCGCCCCCCTCAACTACCTTCACCCTCAACTCTTTCTTCTTCCCCCCATCTATTCCTTTCTTCCTTCCTCTTCCTATCCGTTTAACTGCTCATAAAAAAACACTCAAACGTAAAACTCATTGGATAACATTATTTTTATCACAATCACATGAGAAAATTAAACAAAAAATACATATGAAAACCCTTTGTCAGTGAGGCTTCCCCTGAATGTGTCTAACTCTCTTGTGTAGGCTATTTGTTACTGTCTGTCTGTCCATCCTATCAGTCTGTTGTTTATTCTTTGCCTATTGCTATCATCTCTACAAGTGTCGATATGTTCTCCCTTCCTGTTCTCTCCTGACCGAGTGCTCGTCTGACTCTTGCCTCCATGAATCTCTGTTTGTTAGTGTGTCATTTTTGTCCTTCTATCAATTAGTTTGTTTTTTTACTTCTCCCCCTCGCCAATACCCCGAAACACACCTCCACGTCTTACTCCATATGCCCCTCACACACTCTTTCCTCCTCCCTTTTACCCTCTCACACTTCCATTTTCCTTTCGCCTTTCACACACTCATTCCTCATCTTTGCCTTATACTCTCATCCCCCCCTTGCCCCTATCATTCTTTCCTCCTTCCTCTACCCCTCTCATACTGTTCCCTTTTCCTTTCGTCCTTCACAAAATCATTCCTCATCTTTGCCTCATATTCTCATCCTCCCTTGCCCCTATCACTTTCCTCCTTCCTCTCCCCCTCTCACACTGTTTCCTTCCTCGGACCTCTCCCGCACTGTTTCCTCCTCCCCCTGCCCCTCTCACAATCTTTCCTCCTCCCTGTCAAGGCTCCCCACCGGCACACAAGGCAAGGGATCAACCGCATACAGGGAGAGAGAAAGGAAATGTTTGTGTACCTCATATTTCCTAGAACAGAAACAAAACACAAGTATACAATGTTTTCTTTTGGCATCCCTCAGGTTAACAGGCCGAGGAATGCAAGGATATCGGATTGAGTTTTCACGTCTAGGGGCATGGTAGATGTGTAACTTTTTTTTTCTTCCCAGCCAGTCCTCTGTCATCTCCACTGTTACCAACCAACCCTTTGACACCTCTAGTTAGCTAATAAATTAACAGATTGCTTATCAATACTTTACACGAAATATTACGGAGTCTGTTACAGTATCTTCTTTTACACAACATATGTAATAGTAGTAGTAGTAGTAGTAGTAGTAGTAGTAGTAGTCATAGTACTCATATAGTTTACAATATCCAGTCATCTATTGGTGTTCTTTAAAAAATACATGATTTGAATATGTGACAAAGTAAGGCTGCGTTTAATTACACAGTGAATAGAGTCACTGAGACGAATCTATGTATATCACAACACACCCACTACAGCCTCCCTCCCCCCCTCCCCTCTCCTTGATGCTGGCTATGGAAGGTTAGCATCCTCCCGGCCTCCTCCTCCTCCTTTCTCTCCACACTCACGCTCCTCTTACTGCATAAACACTTAGGCTCAATTATTGTCTTGCTTTACTACTGATTGTGACTGCTGGTGCTCTTGTGTGGTGCCGTCTTCATGTATACCTCTCTCTCTCTCTCTCTCTCACACATACACACACACACACACACACCAGCTCGCCTGCCGTCAAGGAATGTAAACAACGAGAGAGGCAACACAAACACTCCTGCATTGATCAAGTACCTGGATCATCGTAATGTCACTCCCACGCTGCTGGAATGACTGGGTTCACATGAAAAGAGTAACCTAACATTCTCTGATACGTTCCAAAACTGCCCGACTGCCTCATGTTACATAACTGTCAAAGAACTGCAGAACTTTAGATTCTGAGAAGAGCAACCAAGTCTGTGTGTTGGTACTGACATCAACTCAACGGTGAATGTTAGTGACGATTTTCTATGCAAGAGTGAGTGAAAAGACAGACAGACAGACAGACAGGCACAATTGTTAATGTCACACGAAAGGCCAAATCTCCTTGAAAAAGATTAAAGTCAGATTAGACTAAACACAAAATGGTTTTACTTGAGACCAACTCACACACTAAAACATTCCTGCTCTTGGTTTAGTGAAAACAGTCCACGCCAGACCTTTGCTCCTTGTCACACTGCAGTGCAAAGACTCCAGGTGCAGGGAGCGTGTTGAAGAGAGGGTCACAAGAAGCCTCAAGGTGGGACACACTGCCACACTCTGTTCCACAACACAACATTATGGCACATCCAAGGCCTTGATGGGATGGTGGGGTGATGTGTGAGGGTGTGGCGTCGGTGCATTGCCCCCACCATCTCTCCCCATGCCCACCCACCCTCACGCCTTCCACTTTCTTTCCTCAAACACAGAGAATCCAGGGTATTACTTTGAGTTAGTAAGCTGGGCCACAAGCTGGCATTGTACTGCAACATCTGGTCAAAGAAGGAAATAAGCAGGAATCTTACATGAACTTGGTGTTGGCTTTTTTAACCGTTTTATCACCACTAGTGTTAAACTCAGCCTACACGCGGCCCTTCCTGAGACAACAGCTATGGTAGCCACCCTCTGAGCTGCCCTCTTGATTCAGAGCTTGTGAAGGTTTCTAGTCACACTTCCTTCCACACAGCACTATCCTGGCACTCAGTCTGTGGAGCCACACACCTGGGTGGCACTGCATAACTGACTGTGCATTTTCTGTTCCCAGTGCCAGGACTTCACACAGCCAGTCTGCCAGCCAGCCGTCAGTCACCGCCACAGCCATCCACTGGGAGCGCTGCACCTCCATTCTGTGTCTACGGTGCCAAGCTGTATTTTATCACTCTTGTCCTGCACTCAATCAAAAATAAAAAGAATGGCCTGAAATTATACTTCAACAGCCTTAGCAATTATCTGAGTGAAACTGTTCCACCAATTCAGTCAATCCCTAAAACATTGAGCCATTCCCAGAAGCCCACAAAGGCTGGGAAGTAACAGTAAGTACAGTACTTTCCAACTCAAACTGTTCACAATCTTCACCAAGAATGGTACAAGAGAATGGCTGACAGAAAAAAAAAACTTGATGACACAACTGAACAAGAATATTTTGGTGAAGGGTATTTTGATATGAAAGACTTTATGGGCCAAATCCAGGTAAATTTGAGACTGCAGTAGTTGAAACAGGGGGGGGAAAAAATAAATAATAACAACTTTTGAGAGTTGATAACCTAAGTTAGGGAAAGTACAGGAATGAGGTCCTTCCACTGCAACAGTACGATGACATGAGACTCAGAAGAGGACAAACTCAAGCATAACGAGAGGTTTTTGGAGCTACCCGGGCACCCACCATGACACACACGTACAAACACTTGCATGCACACACAACCTCCTCCCACCCTCCAAGACTGAGCAAGCCTTGAGGGGGTGAGCAGGATTGTGTTCACAGTGGGCAGGGTACTGGTGGGCCCCGAGGGCAGGACAGCAATAACAACACACGTCCTAACAGCTGTGGCGTTACCTGGACACACGGCCGTTCAGGTTGCCTACACTGAGTCTCCAGAGCAGGTAAGTGTCTCAACACCTCCAGGTGGAACTTGTTAAGCCAGTCCCAGCACCTTCCCCTTCCCCCTCCCCCACAATGTCACCTGGTCTAGTGTATCAGCATATGGCCTTGGATATAGGAACTTGCATTCATTAAGGTAAATATATCAAGTTCAGGCAGAAAACAGATGATCCACAAGGTCATTATTATATGTATATAAGTTATGTATATATATTTTCATATATATAATGTATGTATTTACTTATCATGCTGTATGTCATCGTCATTCAGCTCTGATCTACTGTTCTATAGAGTGATTGGGTTTATGGTGGGAACGTGGCGCGTCAGGCTTGGCAGCGTTGGTGAAAATGAAGTGTGGTGACTGAATGTCTGCTTGAGGGTGTTCTGAGTGTCTGGGCGGGGCAAGCAGGATGAACTCAAGTGTAGGAGACTGTGCTCGGGTGCCCGCTCCTTCAGGCTCACACTCACATCGCCTCTCCTCCCCCACTCACCCTGGGTATCAAAACAGACTAACCATCTAATCGGCCTCTTCTTCAAATATACAAAAATAAAGTCGTCAAGTCGTTACTCCCCCTTGCCTTGCTCTGGGAGGCTTGCTGCTACCATTCAAAAATTACAAGGTGATGAAAATAGTATCTAATGTTTGGAAACTGAACCAACAGGAAGACTATCATGGTTTTTACCTTCCTGGCCCTCCCCTGGCTAGCATCACAGAGAGAGTGGCTCAGCTGACACCCAGCAACACTACCCAACACACACTGACACCCACCCACTGTACCCTGACCCATCTGTGTGTGTATATGTCTGTGTGAGTTCTTACCTAATTGTTCTTACCTAGTTGTGTTTTTACAGGCTTGAGCAGGCTTGTGTTGTCCCAATTTTTAAACCATTTTGTCATACAATTCTTTAAATCTGTGAATGTTGTTGACACACACACTTCACCTGGTAATGCATTCCACTGGTCAACAGCTCCATTTGGAAAACAGGCTTCTTACATCCTTGTCACCTCATTTCTTAACCCTCTCGCGGACGATGACGCGTTTTGCGTCATCAAAGGTAAAAGGTCCTGGCGCACGATGACGCGAAACGCGTCATAAGAGTTAAAAAATTGATAAAAAATTAAGTTGTCGGTGGAAGTGCATCAAATTTGGAGTGTCATTTGTTTGGATAAGTTTCTTAATGGTAACATATGGCAACCTTTCTAAGGAACGTAAATGAGGAGCGTGAAGTGATTTTTAGTGTTTAGCCTACTCTGACGGGAGAAGAAAAAATACAGTTTTCTTGGTGTAAGTCAGGAACTAATAGGCGTATGAAGATTTTTAGGATACCATAAGAATCCTCACTAAATTCCGCTTCGAAACATATATTCGGCTAAAAAAGTTGGCCCACAAAATTTCGAGATAGCAAGTGGGGAAGAGTTGGTACTTAGGATTTATTGTCTACAATACTCTATACAGAGACTTGAAACGAGTTTCTATTGTTTATATATATTTTTTCCTCTATTTTTATTTGTGCATGTTCTAGTATGTCTTTATGAAGCCATTGATACCAAATTTATTGGGGTACGATATATCTGTGATGGTAAAATACGTACTGGAATATAAAGTTTCGCGGCGGCAAAAAAAGGCTGGTCGGGCCTGAGAGATGCATGGTGAGTGGAAGAGAAACTTACTGGAAGCTTACTGTGCACGAGAGGGTTAAATATTTTTCAACTGTGTTAATTTCCCATGTGATATAAATTTCTTTATGTCTATCTTCTTTCCTGTGGCACACTTGTACAACATTACCATGTCTCCTCTCCTCTCTCCAGGGCTGGCAGAGTCTTTCCTCATAAGTTAAATCTCTTAAGCTGGGAACATGTTGTGTAGCAGCCCTTTGTACTTTTACAACCTTTTTAATGTTTTTTTTTAATGGGGATTCAAACTGCTGCTGCATATTCTAGAGTTGGTCTTATATGTGGAATGATTATCTTCCTCACCACATCCTCATTTATAGGTGTGAAGGCCATTCTCATGTTAGCTAATAATATATTCATAGCCCTTGTTTTTTCATTAATATGGTCTGCTGGTGTCATCTTGTTGTTAATTATCATTCCCAAATCTTTTTCTTTCTGATATTTGCAAATTGGGATTTTACAACATATTCCCGATCAGGTCCCTTGTTATTTTTTACAACCATCTGGTTGTAAAAGTAACAGTAGACCTAATTGGGAATATAAGTTGGGAAACTGGAGGCAAAGGTTGCCAAGCTGACCAAGGAAGTGGAGATGGAAAAGGGTGAGAAGATGGACGTCCTCACCCGGAAGAAAAGCGCCAAGAAGGAGAACCACAAACTAACAGAGAAGGTGAATGAGGAGAATGCAAGACTAACCCTCAAACTGTCCAAGGCCCAGCAAGAGGATGTGAAGAGGGAGAGCAAAGAAACTCTGCGTCGGAAGTTTGAGGCTGAGAAGCAGCAGCTCATCCTAGAGAACACAAATGAGAGGTCCGGCAACCAACGCCTTCCCAAGGAGTTCAATCTCCTGGAGCAGAGGAATAAGTTTCTGGAGGAGCAGCTGGACAAGTACAAAGGAGAGAATGTCCACAAGCGCACGGCAAGCAGTGTGAGCAACCTGAAAGGTGTGAGTGACGGTCTGACAGAGCTGGTGCACGATGGCGCCTCAGGTTTCCCAACTTTCCTGGGAGACAATGACGTTGGCTACGGGTCAGTCAGGAGCAGGACCAGCGAAGTGTGTGTGTGTGTGTGTGTGTGTGTGTGTGTGTGTGTGTGTGTGTGTGTGTGTGTGTGTGTGTGTGTGTGTTGGGGGCTGGGTGATGGATCTGACTAACTTCCCTCTGAGCAGCTCTGCCCCCTCCCCCCCCTAGCCAGGCTCTATTCTAGCCTCGGTGATGCAGACCGCATGGGGTCGCATCGTTCATTTCGTCTGGGAATGGTTGCTGGGATTTTAAACCTCGTAAAAACTCATCTCTAAAGAAACATCACTATCAAACAACCTAGAGATCACTGTTAATAAAGGGGGAAAACTCTACTTTTAAAACAGGCACTAAATGAACATGGCATCTCATATGGCACATGCTAAAAACAAAATTCCTCACTACAGTACATTCAAAAAGATGGGCGGGCCATCCTAAAACAGATTCCAGTCTAAAATACACAAAAAGGGAAAGGCTTCTTCAATTCACCTCAAGTTAAGGCCAAAAATAAAACCCAACACAGGCCCCCCACCAGCAGGCCCCCCACCCCCCACCTGCCTCAGCCGCCCCCTGACTACTCCAGTATTGCACGCTGGGTCTCCTCCTCACAGCCTCCTCGCCAGCAGCAGCAGCAGCAGCAGCATACCAGTACAGGTGCATCAATGTGTTTTCTTGCCTCACACACACACACAGTCTCAGGGTGAAGAAGCTATTGTGGTGCTGGAACAGTGAACAACAGTGTCCTGCTTCAGGTGGTGGTAGTGGTGATGGTGGTGGTGATGGTGGTGGTGGTGGTGGTGGTGGAGGTGCCGTGCGGCTGCCTCCCACAACCGTCCTCCGCCTGCCCTCCGCCGCAGGTCCAGTGTTACACAAAGGCTGCCCAAGGATCACAGTAGTTGTGACTTCATAGGAATTATATCAACTCTGTCCTAGTAGAAATAACTAGACACCTCTACTATGTACACCGCCAGCCGGCCGCCGCCCCGCCTCGGCCTGGTACACTGGCTGCCATGGGGCTGGGGCGCGCCGGCCTATCATCACCCCCTTTCCCTCCGGCCCAACCCCCACCCCCCCCACCCTCGGACACTCAAGACGCCGTGACCCGCTAGACTGTGGGTCATGCCGAGAGTTGGGGGGAGTGACGGGGCCACGGCCTCGAGGTGTGAGGAGTGTTGGCCACCCCGGCAGCCCGGTGCCTCGGGGCGCTACAACCTCTCGTCACTGCCGTCGTCAAAGGCTGTCCATGAGTTGGGCTGTTGGGAGAGGTGGTGGTGGTGCTGCTGCTCGTGGTGTCGGATGGCGTGCCGCAGGGCCGTCAGCGGCACCGTGGTGTCCTGGCTCTGGCCCTCCACCGGCATGTCCAGCAGCGTGTGCCGCCCCACCAGCCCCTCCAGCATGTGGGCCGCCGGGGAGAACCTGACCCGCCCCGTGGAGTTGCCCCCCGAACCCCCGGACAGCGTGGAGTACATGTCCGGGGCGCTGACATAGCTGCTGTCCTCGCTGGTCATGCTGTCCGGTGGGGTGGGGTTGGTGGGGGTGCCACCCCCGGAGCCCCCTGACCCACTGCGGGGCTTGGGAGAGCTCCGGCCGAGGGAGTAGTTGTACTTCCTGAGGGAGGAGCGCGAGTGGTGGCGGGGCAGGTCCAGGGAGCCGGGCCGGTCCGCCGAGCGCTCCGTGTCTTGGGAGTTCTGCCGCGACACACGGGGGGGCGGGGCAGGGCCAGGGTGCAGCTCCAGGTGGCTGCTGCGGTGTGTGGGGGTGGAGTAGGAGCTGTCCCCCTCGTCCTCCAGCTTGAAGGAGGGGTTGATGTTGGAGGAAGAGGTGGTGGAGGCATTGGAGACGGAGGAAGGGGTGCGGCGGTGCTGAAGGTTGAGCCTGGAGGGGGTGCGGGGGTTGGTGGAGGTGGAGGAGGAAGACACTGAGGTGGAGGGGTTGTCATAGGCATGGTACCCTCCTCCTCCCTCCACTCCGGCGGAGGCGGCCGTGTGTGCCGTCGCGTGCCGCATCATGTACTGGGGGTATACGCGCTGCTCGTAGTGCACGCTGGCCAGGTACTCCGGCGGCGCCCCGTGGCTGCTGTAGTAGTAGTTCAGGGCCTCCCCCCGGTGGTCATACGGCTGGGCATACGGCGCCTCCCCCCGGTACATGTCCGAGTCAGGCTTAGGGGAGGGGGGGGCCTTGGAGGACGAGGAGGATGCAGGGGGTGGGGGGTGCTGTTCCCCCCACACCATCATGTGCTGGTTGCTGCGGTAGTCTGGCCTCAGGTAGTCTGCTGGCCCAGGGATGTATATCGCGCGCTGCCCGCCGCTGTAGCTCACCACCTGCTGCTGTGAGGGGAGGGGAGGGGTGGGAGGTTAGTAGTGATGGTATTGTGACCTCTCCCTGATAATGATACTACCAGGGAGAGCTGACTGTTAGGGGTGAAGTTATCCATTTCTTCTCCCGGACTCCTTTACAAATGTTCTCAATGCTAGACTCAATGCTGACTATTAGAGGTAAGGTTATGTTTCTTCTCTCCAACCTCTTCACAAATGTTCTCAATGCTAGACTCAATGCTGACTATTAGAGGTAAGGTTATGTTTCTTCTCTCCAACCTCTTCACAAATGTTCTCAATGCTAGACTCAATGCTGACTATTAGAGGTAAGGTTATGTTTCTTCTCTCCAACCTCTTCACAAATGTTCTCAATGCTAGACTCAATGCTGACTATTAGAGGTAAAGTTATGTTTCTTCTCTCCAACCTCTTCACAAATGTTCTCAATGCTAGACTCAGTGCTGACTATTAGAGGTAAGGTTATGTTTCTTCTCTCCAACCTCTTCAAAATGTTCTCAATGTTAAGCTAAAGCCACAAGGGTATAAATGGCTGCAATGTCTTATCTCAAGGAGGTGGATGTCCATGCCTTGCACAGTCTTCCATCTCCCATGTTCAAGGAGTTTGCACTATCAAGGCAGTAAAAAAATGTCTATGCTTCCTTATTGTAGCCTAATGATGAGTTGCCACCAGGGGAAGAAGGCTAAACTCAGTATGTGTGTTTGGGAGCCTTTCAAATTTAAGGGAGAAAGAAATGGGACACTATCTCAACATACCCCTCACTCATTCCTCATCTCCTAGCAGCAGCATCCTCACTAAAACTACCCCTTTCCTTATCTTATCTTTGTCCCTCATGCATCCCTCATCCCCTTACACTTTCATCACTATAACTTTTCAGCTCACTTCTTTATCCCTCATTCGTTCCACATCTCTCTTGCATCATCATCCTCATTCCATTTTGTTCCTTACTCATTCCTTGTACCCTCATCCTTTTTTTTTTTTACAACAAAGGAGACAGCTCAAGGGCACAAAAAAAAGGAAACAATAATAAAAAAAGCCTGCTACTCGCTGCTCCTAAAAAAAAAAAAAAGAATCGAAAGAGGTGGCTGAAAGAGGTCAATTTTGGGAGGAGAGGTGTCCTGATACCCTTGCTAACACTCTTTGCCTCACTTCTCCTATCATCCTCATTCTTTAATTCTCAATCATTCCCTCTCTCTCAGTTATTCTTCATTCCCTCATTCCCTTTCATTCCTCACTCATTCCTTGTACCCTCATCCTTGCTAACACTCTTTGCCTTGCTTCTTCTTATCATCCTCATTCTTTAACTCTCTATCATTTCATCTCTCTCAGTTATTCTTCATTCCCTCATTCCCTTTCGTTCCTCACTCATTCCTTGTACCCTCATCCTTGCTAACACTCTTTGCCTTGCTTCTTCTTATCATCCTCATCATTTAACTCTCTATCAATTCATCTCTCTCAGTTATTCTTCATTCCCTCATTCCCTTTCGTTCCTCACTCATTCCTTGTACCCTCATCCTTGCTAACACTCTTCGCCTCACTTCTCTTATCATCCTCATTTCATCTCTCTCAGTTATTCTTCATTCCCTCATTCCCTTTCATTCCTCACCCATTCCTTGTACCCTCATCCTTGCTAACATTCTTTGCCTTGCTTCTTCATACCATCCTCATTCTTTAATTCTCTATCACTTCACCTCTCTCAGTTATTCTTCACTCCCTCATATTATTGTCCTCACTAAAATGACTCCTCACCTTACCTTTCCTTAACATCCTCATCCTTCGTTTCACTATCATACATTTTCACTCATTTCTCACCCCCTTCATCCTCACTAAAACTACTCCTTGCCTCACTATCTTTTTCCTTCTCATTCCTCATCTTCACTATCATTTCTTGCCTCACAATCATACATCTTCTTTACTCATTTCTCATCCCTTTATCCTCATTAAAACTACTTCTTGCCTCACTATCTTTTTCCTTCTCATTCCTCAACTTCACTATCATTTCTTGCCTCACTATCTTTTTCCTTCTCATTCCTCAACTTCACTATCACTTCTTGCCTCACAATCATACACCTCCCTCTCTCATTTCTCACTCCCTTCATCCTCACTAAAACTACTCCTCGTCTCACTATCTTTTTCCTTCTCATTCCTCATCTTCACTATCATTTCTTGCCTCACAATCATACATCTTCTTTACTAATTTCTCATCCCTTTATCCTCATTAAAACTACTTCTTGCCTCACCATCTTTTTCCTTGTCATTCCTCATCCTCACTATCACTTCTTGCCTCACTATCTTTTTCCTTCTCATTCCTCAACTTCACTATCATTTCTTGCCTCACAATCATACACCTCCCTCCCTCATTTCTCACCCCCTTCATCCTCACTAAAACTACTCCTTGCCTCACTATCTTTTTCCTTCTCATTCCTCAACTTCACTATATTTCTTGCCTCACAATCATACACCTCCCTCCCTCATTTCTCACCCCCTTCATCCTTACTAAAACCACTCCTTGCCTCACTATCTTTTTGCTTATCTTTCTTCATCCCCTCACACCCTCATCTTCACTATCACTTCTCGCCTCACCATCTTCACTATCATCCTCACTTAAACAACTACTTTCTTCACCATTCATGTCCCTTACTCATTCCTCATCCCCTCACACCCTCATCTTCACAATCACTTCTCGCCTCACCATCTTCGTTCGCTCACTCATTCATCGTCCCTTCACTATCATCCTCACTTAAACTACTTCTTTCTTCACCATTCATGTCCCTTACTCACTCACTCCTCCCCACTCACACTATCTTCATCACTGTGACTTCTCTCCTCATCATCTTCATCCTTCACTCATTCCTCATCCCTTCACAATCATACTCACTTAAACTTCACCACTCATGTTCCTCATTCACTCCTCACCCTCTCACACTATCTTCATCGCTGTGCCTTCTCTCATCGCTATTATTTTCCTCAATTATTCCTCACCATTCCCCCGCACACTATCACCCTCAACTAAAACCACCCCTCGGCTCACCACCCGCACCCTCACCTCACTATCATTACTAGCGGAGGAAGACTTTCTCCGTGGTGGGGGCTGAGTTGGGGGGAGGGCTGCCGGGCCACTCACAAAATGCTGCGGCGAGTCTGTGAAGCGTATGGGCTTGGGCTCCAGCACCAGGGCGGGCCGGGCGTGGCGGGAGGGGCCGTGGTAGGTGTTGTGGGCGTAGCCGGAGGGGGAGGAAAACTCGTATTCGCTCATCCCTAACCAGCGCTGGTAGTCCGTGTCCTCCTCCTGTGACCTGTGGGATGGTGGGGTTAGTGGTGGTCAGTGTTGCCAAACTGTCATACTCAGCCTCTAATTTTTACCCATTCCGACCCAAAAACTGTCTCGTGGGCCCCAATAACGAGATTAATTTGTAGTTATCGTTGGAATAGTTAATTGCTGATGTTTCTTGGCAATAATTATGCGTCAGAAACCGGTAACCATTATATTTTTTTCTTTTTACAACAAAGGAGACAGCTCAAGGGCACAAAAAAAGGAAACAATAATAAAAAAGCCTGCTACTCGCTGCTCCTAAAAAAAAATAAAAATAAATAAATAAATATAAAAAGAGGTGGCCTAAAGAGAAGTCAATTTCAGGAGGAGAGGTGTCCTGATACTCTGTCCTATGCTCTGAGTGCGATAATCTGGCAACAGTGGTGGTGATGATGGTGGTGGTGGTGGTAGTCAGGGTTGCCAGGTCCGCGGTTTTCCCGCCCAATTGGGCTGTTTTTCAACGAATTGTGCGTGAAATTTTTGGTGTTGGCGGGTTGGCGGTTTTTGGGCTCTTTTTGGCTCTGTTGGGCTGGGTTTTGGGCTTGTTATGTCAAAAAATACTAACATATTGTTTTCTTACATGCTAACTCGGGGGTCAGGGAGTCAGACCAGCTGGCAGCTGCCCTAAGCCACAGGGTGATGGGTGTGACCTCGCGGATCTCCCCAGGGGGATTATCGCGGGCGCAGGACCTCATTAAGGCCGTCCTTGACCCTAGAGGCTAGGCCCTGCCTATTATTAAAGCATTAAGAGGGTGCAGCACCAGCAGCAGCACTGTGTGCTGAAGCCTGAAGTCAGTCCTTGTCGTCTCCCATACTCGAAAGTCGTGAGCTGCTTCCTGCTTGCTTTTTTGAAGTGCGAATACTTTACTGTGTAGGCGTTCACGTTCCTCAGTGATAATGAGCAAGTGGGCAAAGTACAGTAAGAAATATAACAAGGAGTGGAGAAAGAAGATGGGCTCAAAGAATGGATCTTAAGTGTTCCGGTGACGAGAAACATGCAGCTTGTAAATTTTGCAAGACTACAGTGAGAGCTCATCACGCTGACCTGGTGAATCACAGTAAAACAGAAAACACAAGAAAAATGCCACGTTCTCAAACATGAGGACCTTATTCCAGTCTGGAATATCCAAAATAAAGGCCAGCAACGCCGTGAAAGCCTCGAACTTAAATTAGCGCATATTGCTTGCCACTCGAGCATCAGGACTGTTGATCACCTGGGTGAGCTTGTTAAAGACATTTCATGCAAAGATCTGTCCCTACATAGGACAAAATGCACGGCACTTAGAACAAGGTGCTGGGACCCAGCATGTTCAGTGATTTACGTCGGGACATCGGTGACAGTGACTATTCGCTAATCATTGATGAAAGCACTGATAACACTATGAAAAAGAAGCTGTGTAGTGTAGTGCGCTACCCAAGCTACGAGAAGAAAAGAATTGTCACATCATTCGCAGGACTGGTTGAACTCAGAGAGGTACTGCTGAGGCTGTTACAACAGCCTTACTTGAGTTCTTGGAAAACATATGAAGCTGGACGTCAAGAAATGCATTGGCCTGGGAACAGATGGCTGTAACACAATGTCAGGAGCACATAACTCAGTGATCTCAAAATTGCGGGAAGTAAACCGCATGTAACACATTAAGTGCATATGTCACTCTTTACAACTATGCACTTCATATGCAATGAAAAAGTTGCCCTCCCACCTTGAGTATATGCTGTCACAAACCTACAGATATTTCTCTAGTAGTGTTCTCCGCCAACAAAAGTATGCAAACCTATACTCTACAATCAACGTGGGAGAACAGCCTCTCAAGATTCTGCAGCTGTGTGATACACGATGGCTTGCAATTGCTCCATGCCTGTCGAGGATCCTGCATCAGTATGACGAACTGAAACTTCATTTTGAGGTAAGTTTTATAGCATGATAAAAAAATATGTGAATGCATTTAGATCTCTCTCTCTCTCTCTCTCTCTCTCTCTCTCTCTCTCTCTCTCTCTCTCTCTCTCTCTCTCTCTCTCTCTCTCTCTCTCTCTCTCTCTCTCTCTCTCTCTCTCTCTCTCTCACTGCATGTATTTAGTAAATAAGATACTTATATTGCGCAAAATCTCTTTTCAGATTTCCAAGCCTGAAGACTATGCTGCCGACCTGTTGTATCAAATGTACAAAGATCCAGCGAACAAGGCGTTCTTGGCTCCTGAACCCTATTGTGTCTCAGGTGAACAGAGTGAACAAGATGTTCGAGGCTGATCAGTGCAATGTCAGCAAACTACTTGCAGAGCTGATATCCCTTTATCAATCCGTCCTCATTCGACTCATGATGCCGAGGACCTTTTCTTCACAGCAGGCTGTGATAAATTTTGATGTGAGTTAAATAATTTGCTAGTAACTTAATGGTGATGACACTATAGCAATATTATAATTAATATTTCTTCTAAGAGTATCATCATGCTCATTATCGATCTAATTTGCTATTCTTTTTTACTTCGACTTTGCACATATATTTCTTCAGGTGGACGATGACCGCAACCACCTGCCTTTGCAAGCAGTGGACATGGGTGTGCAGTTCAACATAGAAGTGGGACAGAGCAACCTGGATCCTGGAATTGTCACCACCATCAGGAAACACGGCGTGACTTCCTCATGCAGCTTCTCAAAGAGCTACAGATGAGGTTGCCCTCGCTTCTGCAAAGCATGGATGCTTTGAGTCCGGAAACAGTTTTAGGGATAAGAAACCAAGGCTGCAGGAACTGTCTTTCCTTCCCAAGTATAATGGAGACATTAGTAAGCTAGATGAGCAGTGGCAGAGGCTGGGGACTGTCAGTTGGCCTAGAGATTCTGTTTTAGATGCAGAAAAGTTTTGGATGGAAGTATACGCCACACAGATGCTTCAGGAGAAAAGATTTTAGTGAGGTTGGGAAATTTGCTTTGTCACTTTTAGCAATACCTGTTAGTAATGCTTCAGTAGAGAGTATTTTCAAATGAACCTGGTTAAAAGTAAGCTCAGAAACAGGATGCAGCAAACAAGTTTAGAGAACACCCTGCATGTCCGCATTCATGCAGAGAAATGGCATCTGTTGCCATAAGTTCACTCCCTCACAAGAAATGCTGTCTCTGTTTACCCAAGACATTTACTGTGTAGATAAGGCTAATGATAACAGTGACTATATTGATATTGATGCATAGGACTGTGTAGCTGTGTGGCCAGCTGGGGTGGAATGCAAAAAGCAAATTGCATGTTTAAGGTTGCCAGATCTGCGCCACGTACTTGCATATTTTATTTATTAAACACCAAAGGAAGCCTAAAACGCGAAATTACGTCAGTAAATGGACATTCATTTATTAGTAACTTTCGAGGAGTTTTAAGCTTCCTTTGGTATTTAAAATATAGAATATGCAAGGTAGGGCAGCCTCAAACGTGCAATTTGCTTTATCCCGCTGGCAGAGCTAGGTAGATACCCAAATATAGTGCCATAATTTTTCCTTTTCACCGTATAATTATGAATATTTACTCTGTGCATATTATTATCTAGATCTCAATAAAGTACGTGTCCATTGTCTGCCTTTGTCGCGTAAGTATTCCTGTATATATTATTAAAAAACTTTGGGCTCCTTGTGGGCGGTTTCTAGAGGTTACATTGGCGGGTTTTGGGCGGGTTATCGGGTGGGACTGGGCGGGAACGTGGTTCGAGACCTGGCAACCCTGGTGGTAGTGGTGGTGCATAGTAGTGTGTGTGTGTGTGTGTGTGTGTGTGTGTGTGTGTGTGTCCCAAGGTCTGTTTATCTAGTGTTTGTGTACTAGAATCATTGAGTTTGTGCTTGTGTTGTGTGTTTTTGTGAGTGCGTGTGTGTTTTTTTTTGTGAGTGTGTGAGTGTGTGTGTGTTTTTTCCATATAATAAATGAGTGAGTGGGTGTGTGAGTTCCCAGGCTTATGTAGTTATTGTATGAGAGAATTAATGAGTTTGTGCTTGTGTTGTGTTGTGCGTGTGTGTGTGTGTGTGTGTGTGTGTGTGTGTGTGTGTGTGTTTCCATCCCATGGCACCCTAAACACCCTCCCTTCCCCTTGGCTCACTTGACGGGCAGCAGCTTGGGGTGCACGGCCGTCACGTTGGACAGTCGCACGTCGTAGCCAGCCGCAACGCTCGCCAGCATCGCCGCGATGTTGTAGACGAGCAGCTCCAGTGGGGAGAACTTTGGCAGCTGCCCCTTGGTCTCCGGCGAGGTGCCATTGTAGAGCGTTGGCACCGGCAGGGGACGCAGTGGCACTGGCTTGGAGGTGATGCCGTCCTCCGCGGCGCTGTAGTCTGGGGAGAAAAGTTTGGCACTCAGCCTCTCTGTGGTGCTCGGTGTGTGGCTGTGATGTCACTTCACGCCACGGCACACACACACACACACACACACACACTCACACTCACACACTCACTCACACACACAAACACACACAGGCAAGCAAAATGTTGGATAAAATTACTCAATCAAGCAAATGAAGACAAGAACTACAGCAATATCAAATGACACACACACACACACACACACACACACACACTGCCCGCACAGCACAACAACACACACAGAGATACAGACAAATTACACGAGTACATTACAGTCCACATCACACACAAACTAAAGAAAAATGGGTACGGGAATAGCTCATACAAAACATCATACGTATAGCACCTAGGCTGTGTGTGTGTGGCCTATGACTACACAACCCTTAACAGTACACAGGAACACTCTAAAGATGACCTTCCTACGACGGCATTCAGCTACCTGCAAGAACACACATTTCATCTCCGTCAAAAATGTTACTCTACTTGACAAAGGGGAGATGCTGACTTGTCTCAAGCTACAGGGAGAGGGAGGGAGGAAGGGACCTTCTGGATGTGTCAGGCAAAACACTGCTACAAGGGACAGTCAGGCAGATGGGTAGACAGGAGCCCACCGCCCTGTTTGACACACCACCCCAGCTGTTGTGATATGGAGAAGATAACACAACCAGCCGCTTCCAGACAACAGAAAAGTTCCAATTATCAACTCTGTTTCCTGGCCAGTGCTGTAGCTACTGAATTTTGCTTAGTTTCACAAGGCTATAACTTTGATTTTGATAAGTTTCTGACACCGGTATACCAATTGGTGTTTTGTTATATGATTCTTGTAAACATTGTTCTTCTTGTGGGCTTGGTCTTGTGGCCTGGCAATGTCTGGCCAGTCTACAAGATCAAGGTTGCCGTGACATACTACCAGTGCAACACAAAAGTTAAAAACATGAGAGCTGAGAATTACAATCCCAGTTGAAAGTTACTGATCTGAAAATGATCATATAAAACAATTTTCAGTCAACAGGAATTTACTCTGACAGTGATTGATTGATTAGTGAACTCCTTGCACGACTATTACAACTGAGTCACTTTTGTTCAGTAATCTAGAGTGAGGATCGCCATGAGTGAGGCAGCGAGTTACTCAATCAGCTGGAGGGTGGTCAGGGGCATGGGGGTCCAGGGGAGGGGAGGGGGGGAGAGGGAGGGAGTCATCTGTACCATTAATGTCCAAGATGGCTTGCCAGTCATCCTGTGCTGACTCTGAAAGCACATAACGGGTACTGTAGCGGGGAGGAACGCAAAGGCTTTGAAGTATGAAGGAATTCCCTGTTGTGGATCCACCAAGTAAGTGATGAAGTCTATTTGCAAGGACTAAAGCCAGTATTCCTAAACGTATCGGCACTTCAGTTCACCTGTTTGAAAAGCCTCTCGCAGAAGTTGCTGGGATTTCCATGGACCATTTTGTGATCTTAGTGATAGTTTTACCCAACTTTTGCATCTTGAATGGAAAAAATCACCCACGAAAGCCTGGTTAACCCGGTAGCAGCGACGGGCCAAATTTGTGGCTTTACCGTGAAGCAGCGATGGGCCAAATTTGTGGCTTTACCGTGAAGCAGCGATGGGCCAAATTTGTGGCTTTACCGTGTAGCAGCGACGGGCCAAATTTGTGCCATGATTTAACCCCCCCAAAATAGATGATACATGAACTGATCACAAATGCTTTGATATATATTATGAAATGGTTTGTGTGAGTGATGACTTTTTCTCATTTTTCTCGCTTAGAGGGACCATTAAGAAACATGATCCCCGCTGCTACCGGGTTAATCTTCGCTGTGGCCTTGGGAAATTGTCAGAGTGGGAGCTGATACGTTTAAGAATCTGGACCTAACTCTTTATGCTTGCTGTGGGTGGGCTCCAAGGCTTCTGAGGGTAAGATATGTGTATACTCAGCCCTGCCAACAGCACTCCAACTGTAACAGGAACCAAGGAGCAAAGAAACGGCTGCTGGGACCAACGCAACACAACGCTCAGGAAACCATAGAGAGTGGAACTGAAGGGAAGGGACAGCCAACACAGGAAGAAATGGAGGAAAACTCACCCAAAACAGGAGAACAGAAGAGAGCAGCAATATGTTACAAGTCAAAAATAACAATACTGGTACGCTAGGATAAGAGGTTGGTTGCATTACAGAACAAAACATACAAAAACAAACACAAGGGGTTAAAAATGGCAACAAAACACCTGAGAAGGGACATACTGTACCTGGCATGTAGTAATATCCATTGCCAGCTTAAAAACAGAGAGGAAGTCCATTAACAGTGTGGAAACAAGGCACATTCTTACCTGTCGAGAACAGCACCTGCCCTGCTCAGCTGCCTGGCCCTCACAGCTACGGCTAGGCAAGAACTGTACACTGCCAAGACTTAAAACAAAGCAACTTCAGCTGTTCTCTTTGCTGGTTTGACTGACTCACTGACTGACTGACTGACTGACTGACTCTATTATCACTGACGAGCCCTGCCTCCCCTCAGAGTAGGCCCTCCACCAGTACTTGACTTGTCCCTCAGCAATGTTTTATCCAATCATTATCATCTAATATTCACATTCTACTTTTAATTTGGTAGCTAGAGTGTGTTACTTTGCTGAACACTGAAAGTAAATTCAGAATATATATGATTTTCAACTTTGCAGACTAAGAAAGGAAGGGTCATCCATAGAGCCTGGGAGTGCAAATTTTCTAGATATTTATGAAAACATTTCTGTAGCGTACCCGTAGTAGTATATGCTATCCAGGTTTTTTATCAGCTCTAGGTTTTGACTGACGATCAATTGAACATTTTTTTAACACTTACTCGTTTGTGAGTCACTGCTGGCCAGTAATAAAATCATTTGAAATAATACCAACAATGGATGAACGTTAACGGGATGCAGCGGAAGATTAATTTGTTTCCAGGGTGCACAGGCTGATGTGGGGTGTCAAGGCCCTGCTCTGAGGGGGGTGTTGGACAGCAACTCAAGGCTTGTGTCACCACCAGCTTGTTGAGTCACTGCAACACTAACCGTCCTGTCCTGAGGAGTGTTTCACTGTTTTTATAAGCAACACAAACAGTTAGCTAACATTTCACAGGAAAGATGCTCTGCTGGGACTATTGACCTCTCTTTCAGCCGTCCAAAAAATGCTCTCTGAAAATTCTGAATCCTTTGCAGCTCTTTCTTTGAACTGTTTTGCTTATCTTTTACTTTAACATCTAAGGAATGACTGAAATAGAAAGAAAATCAAACATCATTCCTTATGTCTTTTCCCTTCAAGAGAGCAACACTTACTAGAAGGCCTCTGACAGGTAAGAAAAAGGTCACAGTAATCAGCAAACATCTTTCTGTCTGGCATTTACTCCTCCAACCCCTGCCCAGAACCAACCCTCACTCAGTCTTGATATTAGAGGTAGCACCCGCCCTCCTTACCTCCCTTTCTACCTCCTTGACTCTATCCCTGAGCAGCACTAACTCTAACTAAGTCTTGGTATTACAGGTAACATAGCCCTCTCTCCCTTCCTTAATTCCTCCCTTCCTGCCTCCATCCTTCCTCACAGCCTCCCTCCTCCCTCCCTTCCTTCCTGTCTCCCTCCCCCCCTCCCTTTCTCCCTGGGGCCAGCACGCAGCACCGCCACAGCACCACCACCGCCACACAACCACCACCCGAGGGCCGCCAATGCTGTGCTGTGTCTGGCGTGGCTGCTGTGTCGTTGCTGCCGCTGCCACCGCCACTCACCAATCTCCGGACCGTAGGCTGTGATCTGGTTGAGGCCGGTCATGGTGGCTGTGTACGGGAGGGGCCGCAGGGGCTTCTCAAGATTGGGTGCAGACTTACTCCATCGCTTCTGGTTGGTGTCGTGGTGGTGCGGGATGATGTGGCCGCGCTCCTTCTGGTGTGCCGTGCTGGGACCCCACGTCTTGCCCTTCACGCCGTCCGCTGGTACTGCAATAACCACCACAAGGCACCGTTAGCACGCGACCCTCACTGATGACACACACGCAAACACACACCCACACACTCGCCTACACTCACACACCTTAACCTTCTTCATGCCTGCACTTTCCTGATCTTTGTGGAAGTTGCAGATTTATATTTTTTGTAAGTGACTTGTTTTAGGTTGTAAAGCTGAACAATTTCTTAAAAGCTGAGTGAAGGTTCTGTAAATGTTTCCTGCCTCTGCATTGTGACGTGCTCTTCAGACATGGAAATACTCTCACAACTGCAGTAGATAAAGTTAATTAAGAAGTGCCTTAAACATATACAAATCAAATAACTATTTTTTCTGCATATCCAAATCACACTTATGATATCTACTTTATGTACATGTTCACTCAAGCCTCAGGATCCATCACAACCAAGTGGTTCATTTGACTTGAAAACATCTACACATCTTGAGGAGACAAAGTCCAGCACACAGACACACCACAGGAAGGTAGTCAAAAACATTCCTGTAGAGAAGGTGAGTTAAAAAAAGGACAGAGTGGTCTCGCTAGGCCGACACAAGGCTTGCCCAGGATGAAGGAAGGTGAACCAGTCCTGCAGGATCTAGACTAGTGTTGCCGGGGTGTGACACCTAGACAGGACTACACGGCACACTAGCACATGCAGGATACGGTGCAGGCCAGCACTTGCACCACTGGAAACAACCACGCACTGAAGCCCCACACCCACCCCCCTCACCCCCCAGCACCCACACCACAAGGAAGGGTGTTGAGGCACGTAATAAGGGCCTCACCAAGTAATCCTCAGTGCACTCTGGGAATCTTAGTGACAAAAAACAGGCAAAAAACTGAATAGGGTAACGTTTCAGTGTTGTTTTTATGTGACACTCCAAAGAGAGCTCAGAGAATGCTGCGGCAGTGGCTCGGAGTGGTGCTGCAGTGCTGTGTGTGGTGGTGGGAGTGTGGGTGTGTCGGGGGGTCAGGTGGGGTGGATGCTCACTACCAAACATGAGCAGAGGGGAGCACAGGCACGCCCTCAGTGGCAGGTCGTCTCCACCACAGGCAAGGCGGGTCAGCACGTCAAGGTCTGTGCCGCATGCCACAAACCGTCACAAGGTTATCATGGACCAACATAAGTGTGCTGGCGATGTCTGTGTCTGTGGAAACAAGTCATGCCTCATCTGCGACAACAACTGAGGAAACTTGATCATCCAAAATGTGAACGTTAACAAGTTGTGCAGAAATGGAGTGCAAGTCGTGTCTGTTTGTTGTGGGAAGAATTTGCAATGCTGCTTCATCTTACAGCCCAAGCCAAATGTCTGAACTATGGCAACAACCAGACTCACAGGTACACATAATAGTAATATAAGTCCAAAATGCAAACGGCAATACTGAATGCTGACAAGTTTTAACAGGAGCGGAGGAAGGAGTGTCCCGGACGGAGGAAGGGGCATGCACCGGGAACACTCATTACCTACACTTACTTTGATATTTTAAAATATTACAAAGTATGCTAGGTTGGCATGGCAGGTTTTCTAGTGAGCATACTAAAGGGAAAGAAAAAACGAGCATTAGATTCCGTGCAGACTGATGAGACTGACTGACTGACTGACTGACTGACTGATTAATTGACTGATTGATTGACTGACTGACTGACTGATTAATTGACTGACTGACTGACTGACTGACTAAATCCTGAATGAGTCCTGCAATGAGTGTTTTGTGGGTTGCAGGACTATGAAGGTTGTGAGTGAAAAAGTGATTGCGTGTGTGTGTGTGTGTGTGTCTGTGTGTGTGTGTGTTGGTGTGTGATGTTTGAAATATTAATAATACAATCTAAATAGCCTAACATCACCTGCCCTCCTCCTACTCTAAAAATAAGATACACATGACCTTTCTTAAGTAAAATGGTCAGTTTGTAATGTACTTTGCCCTCTCAGTAATGTAATATGATTTTTTTGCCACACGAACACAAACACACACACACACACACACACACACACGTACACACAGACACAGACTAGAAATGTGAGGTGAAGTAACTCGCCACAGAAATACTAGACCAAAAAAGTCACTGATGGAAAAGTATATTTGACGGAACTTGAGACGAAACAACACAAACTCATCAACTCATGTATACGATGAGTAGACACACACACACACACACACACACACACAAGCACATGGTATAGAATGGTAAACGAGAAGTGGCTTGACAAAATTCGCGTACGTGCAAATCTTACATCCAAAAATTTTAATTCTTCGTATTCTTTTTCTCATTGATCATACTTTTTTTTTTACGGCAAAGGAAGCAGCTCAAGGGGAAAAGAAGGGAAACAATAATGAAAAAAAGCCCACTACTCACTGCCCCTATAGAGAGTTCAGAGGAGTGGCTGTAGCAGGTCAAATCAGGCTCCCTCAACAAGAAACAAACTAAATAAAAAAGCTTATAAGTGGTACAAAAGAGTCAGAGCGAAAGTTTAGTAGAACCACATCAGCCTTTTTTCCTACATAACTATTTTTAGCGTCATTTAAAATATTCTTGGGGTTTCTTTTAGGTCTGAAAAAATCAAGTCTTGTTCCTCATCAAGCCAATTCTCGACCTCCAATGAGTGATGACTGACGGACTGACTGACTGAATGAATGAATGACTGAATGAATGAATAAATGACTGACTAGATGCCTGACTGAGAGACTAAACACATACAACATACTAACTGACTGACTGACTGCATGAATGACTGTCTGGCTGACCAAAGACATGAAGAACTGACTGATTGACTGAATTAACACAAACTGACTGACTGACTGACTGGCATGGATTAGATGAACACATAAGTGACTGTACATGAGTGACTGATGCACTGATGGACATATAAGATGAATGCATGACTGACTTCACTGACAATCTGCCTGACTAAATAATTGACTAACTGAATGAGTGCTTGAATAAATGTACAGAGTAACTCGTGATGGCCATGTTAAATGAATGTATGATGGCTTGACTGACTGCATGTATGATTAACTGCCTGACTGAACAACTGAGTGTCTGAGTAAATGTGTAGAGTAAATAACAGCCTGACACGGACAAGATGGGGCCTTTAACACACAGCTGTAAACACTGGGAGGAGCAAGGTCTTCGTAAGGGACTTGCTTCTGGCCTGGCAACACACACATGCCACTACCCGGGTGTTGGCCACTTCATCTGTGCCATCACAACACTCCGTACTTGGATCAGAAAACATACTCTTAGGATGTAATTGAGCTAAGGTGTAGAAGTGAAATATTGTCAGTTTTTTTTTTATAACACAAGAGGCAACCTCAGGGGAAAAATAAATACGAAAATAAAAGACCAACAGAACATTGCTTCCTTTGAAAAGTATTTCCCTTTGAAAAGTGTTTCTTGAAACAGTTTGTCAAAAAGGCAAAGGTAAAGTTGGGGGCATGTGCTACAGCCACACGCAGCCTCGGTGCTCATCTCCATTGCATTGGCCCTTGCCCCAGGGGTGGGTGAACCCATTACCCCGGGGCACAGGGCCAGGGTCTGTGTGACATCTGGGTTAGCCTGGTTTTCTCCAGGTACCTATTTAGCAACCAGCCCAAAAGGGAGGATGAACAGCTGGATGGGCTGCACATCAACCGCCTGGGCCATGGTTTGAACCTGGGCCCGTGGATTCATAGCAAGCCATGCCAACCACTGCACCACGGAGGGGGACACACTGAGCAAGGAAGGTGGCTCCAGAGAGTGTACCAGTGAAAGGGATGAAGGAATGAGGGTGCTGGTTGACTTTTGCATTAGGAAGTGGGAGAGCATAGGGACAAATATGAATAGAGTTTTGTGCAGCGAGGCCACAGGAGGGAGATGCACACAGTTAGCAAGTTCAGAAGAAAATTATTAGCATGAAAACTGCATTAAAATAAAACAAGAAAAGCAACACTGCAGCAGACTTTAGGAGGCTGAAGACAGTCAGTTAAGGAGTCAATGAGGTGAATGACCTTTGACCCTACACTCTAGATTTTAATACTTGTTCACCTTTAATTATTTCGTCACCCTCATAAAATAATCGCCTAAGTTATTTTTCAGCGATTTCCAGGTTTTTGTTTACATCAATTTTTCATCATGTGACGCCCATTTTTGTACAGTTGCCTTCGTTATTCAGGGTTCGAGTGTTCTAGAATTTGCCTTTTCATTTCTCCCTAAATCTTAAGCCCAATGAGATAATGACAGTTGTTTTCTGATTTCCTGAAAGGTAGAAAAATAATGACTTAAGAAGGTGACAATTTTTTTTTTTTTCCAATATACTTCCATTTTCATACTCTTTTTCATACCTTTTTCCTTTTCTTTTAAATTGCTTTTCATATTACAGTCGTCCCTCAAATAGTACGGTTTCCAATAGTTCGGTTTCGGTTTTAAACGGATTGTCATAGAAGGTCTTTTAGGATTTTAAAATTTCCTGCTCACTGGGATATTTAAAAATCCTTATAAATCTTCTTAGAAAATCCACATAAAACCAAAACCGAACTATTGGAAACCGTACTATTTGAGGGACGACTGTATTTCATTTTCATTTTTTTTTTTAACATTTATTTAAAGAATAGTTCACTTCCAAACCTCAACCCAATTTTCCTGAGTGGCTTTTGTCCTGCCCTGAGTACTAAATAGGGATGGTGCACATGAGCTGGCCAACACATATATGCCACATCCAGAGGGGAGGGAGGGACGGAGGGAGGGACAGCAAGTAAGGTCAAGGGTCAGAATACACGAAGGTCACGTCCATTGGTGTCCGCCCTTCGTGACCCAACACCATCACCACACAGTAAGGACGGAGTCATACCCTGAACTCCGTGATTTTATTTATTTACGAAGTTTCAAACCTTTACGAGAATTTACTTTAAGAGGTGAGAGATTTTTTAAAATTAAGAGTATGGTTATTCACATGTTAAAATCACCACATCGTAAATTGGGATAAGTCTTGTAGTAAAATTTATCTTAATGTACTAAAATTTCTTGAATAAAACTATTAAGACCATTTTACATTAGCTATTATATCTGACTCTTAGATGGCATATATATATACATTTACATAATTATAACATAGCATTCATCAGTGTTGGTTTTCTGCATTTCTTTTCTATTTTAATTAATGATGTGATGATGATGTTCAGTCACAAAAGATAGACAAAAGGAAAATTGAAGGGGAGGCTACTGACGTGTGTTTGTTTATTTATTAGTTTCTGTGTGTGTGTGTGTGTGTGTGTGTGTGTGTGTGTGTGTTATACTGTGTTGTGTCGTGTCATGTTATGTCGTTTCGCGTTGTGTGTTTGTGTTTGTTTCGTGTTGTGTTGTGTGTGTTTGTGTTTGTTTCGTGTTGTGTTGTGTGTGTTTGTGTCGCGTTGTGTGTGTTTGTTTCATGTTGTGTTGTGTGTGTTTGTGTTTGTTTCGTGTTGTGTTGTGTGTGTTTGTGTCGCGTTGTGTGTGTTTGTTTCGTGTTGTGTTGTGTGTGTTTGTGTCGCGTTGTGTGTGTTTGTTTCGTGTTGTGTTGTGTGTGTTTGTGTTGCGTTGCGTACCATTATTAAAGGTGAAAAACGAGCTCTGAGAAAAACCTAAAAAAGAAATGCTGTCAGACAAAGAAGGAACAAGGAGCAAACAGAGGAATGAGGAAGGAAGGAAGGAAGGAAGGAAGGAAGGAGTGGAAAGTGACACAAAGAAATATTCACTCCTTTTAAAACCTCCCTCTCAAAAATGTTAAATGGTATCACAGTATACTCAAAATATGTGTGTGTATGTATGTATGTGTGTTATAAGTCAATGTATGTATATTTTCTGCATCCTAATCAAACAGGTTCATTAGTACACATGGAAAAAGACACATATATGATACCTGAAACCTATCAAAACCAGACATTAGATGGAAAACAGGGAAAACACACACACACACACACACACACACACACACACACACACACGTAAAGAGGGGGCAGTGGTCCAACTCACACATCAGGGCAGAAAAACAGTTTATGAAGAATTATTGCCATTTAAATTATGTAAAAAAGGGGGCAGACATAAGTTTTTAGGGGGGGGGGATGTGCTTTGCTAATCACTACGGAAGAAGACTCAAGAACGACAGGCAACTAGTGGGAAAAATAATCTGACGCAAGCTTCCTATTGCTTCGTTCCGGTGTTAAAATCCTGAGCCACTCTCGTTTGACTAATCACACTTGTCCTATGAAAAAAATACAGTTAACAGCCGAGCAATACGTCAAAACAGAGGACAGAGTAATTGAACTGTAAGTGGGGGGGAAAAAACAAAGAGAGAATGTTGATGAAAGTTATTGTAGCGACTATGTAAAAAAACAGTCGTGGGCCGTTACATGATGCAGTAAGTCGTCGAGGGTAACCGTTGTATTCTAGAGCCGAGGGTAATTCACTGTCTTTCCCACAAGCATTGATATGGATTGAAGGGCAACACGCAAGTTCATAATATGGCGAGTGAGAAATAGACTAACAATTTTCGTTTTAAACTATGAGAGAAAGAAATACAGCGGAAAGAGTATACAATCATCATGAGTGGGAGAGACTCATAGCCCATCCAACCCCATAAGGGAAAATAGGAATGTTAAACGAAAAGTAGAAGAAAGGAAGAGAAGAGAGAAAGAGATACACGTTCATTAAGGTGAGTTACTATATAGTGGTCTTGAGGTGAAAATACAAGTGTCTTTTTACAGCAGAACAGAAAGCCAACAAACAAGTACATTTAGACAATTTCCAAACACAGCTTAGAGTGAACTTAAGATGATATGACAAGCAATGTTTTGAAATGTATGAAAAAAAGAAAAAAATAGTTCACTTAAATGACTTCAATAGTACACTTAAGACAACGGAGTAACATTTGAAGTATAAAAAAGAAAAACTGGTCCATGAAAATTACTTCAATCATATACTTTAGACAATATGATTAGTGACGTTTACAAGCGTACAAAAAAACATAAGTTAACATAAATGACTTCAATATGTGACGTAGAGTAAGATTTTGGAGTATAAGAAAAAGGAGGTATGAGTTCGCATGTATGACTCCTCTATGACACAGGATAACAAGTGGGGAAAAAAAAGCCTGGTGGGAAAGACTCACGGCCCTGGGATGACTTACTGCACCACTGACGGGGCGGCCGGGAACAGTCTTTTCAGGGAGCAGGAGGGAACGGCACCACCAACGGGGGACTAACAGACTGGATGATATATGTGTTGACACTTCCCGGTGCGCCTCCCTAGCTAGAGTGAGCCACCACCACCACCACCACTGCTACCACCACCACCACACACCTCGCCACCTTCCACCACCACAGTCATGCACTCACTCACTCTGCTGCTCAATGTTTGTACCACTGTCACACTTACACACAATACAGTACACCATTTTGTCTGCACAACTGACACACACACTCACACACTCCACTGATTTTGTCTGAACCACTCTCACACTCTCTGCCTGTATCACTATCAAACTTATAAACACTCCACCAAACTAGCCCAGTGCCATAGATAATTCAGACTCCTCCATGACATCACTGCCACGCCCACACGCACTCAGCAGGATGGATGAGTGTGAGTGAGGGTGGCGGTGGTTGTGGCAGTGGTGGTGGTTGATGGGGGTGGTGTGTTATGGGTCATCCGTCCCTCCTCCTCTCGGCCTGAGCAACGAGTGCTGTGCATCCAGACAGTTAGAGACATTCTATCATGCATGCAGATCTTAACAGGTGAGGAGAGACTGTTTAGCCGCCAACACGCGTGGCGTTTATCACGTGGTGCTAGAAATTAGTTCACTGCACTAGACTAGCTAATGGCTGATGGATGTAGAATAATAAAGAAAGACAGCCATGGTGGGGAGCTTACATGTGTCAGACAACCCCTTAGATCACTCACGTACTTGTCCTCATGTAAGGCGGAGGGGAACGGAGGCCTAGATAACAATTATTCCCCAACAGCCATTTCAAATGTTGTATTACTGTAATGTGACGGGGAACACGGCCTAAATGACAGCTGTACCCCGCTAACTCGGCCACAGCGTATGCGGGAGTTAGTGGAGGGAGAGTTACATTATTCATTACACACTACACACCACAACGCCTCCTCTTATGCACCTCATCGCCGGGCCCTTCCTGGTGCTTCACTCACCCGCCACACCCACACAGCACACCCTACACATCCCACACAGCGTTGCCAAAGTATCGGACTCATCGCATTTCATTTTCGTAGTTGCTGACAAACGAACAAAAAACATCAGTATTCAACAGTTTTAGCACTAACTTTGAATTTGTCACGTTACTTGTGTAGGTACGAGAGTTTGAGGCATAAAGATGAAAGATACGATATGTGGTTAATACGATAACTTGGCAACGGCGATCCCACACCAGGCAGGGTTGGGGTGCCAGGGACTTACAGGCTCAGGAAATGGAGGGTTAACTTATACAAACTGAGTGTAAATGTCAATTCGTGATCCCTTTGTTTCCCATGATAGGCAGAGCAAGGTGTGGGAGGTTCAAGACTCAGGGAATGTAATGTTAATGATGAAAATGGTAGTCGGCGAGAATGCTCCGCAGAAACACCTCCTTGACAAGCTGTGAGGGCCTGGGAGTTGCTTTAATTCTGTCGTGAGGCCAAAGCAGCATGAATGACCCATGAATAAGGTGCATAAAACAGAGGCTTGATGGCACTTAATCTGGAAATGGCATGATCTATAAAATTGTTGCTACATTATTCAAATTTGCTATGAAAGTTGGGCTAAGAATTTTGCAAGATCTAACTAAATGGGGGGAATGTATTAGTGGTTAGTTAGTGTGACTGCTAAAATGGTTACATACATACAGGGATAGTGATGCCTTACTCTGAACAGCTGTTAGTGGTTGGTCACCGCTCACAAAAAAATTATAATAAAGAAGAAATAAAATACTGAGGTTAATCATGTATGAGGTTTGATGTAATAAACTAATAAAAGTAATCTATGAGAGACAATGTTATTTTCTATTTCTATATTCCTTGGATATTAAAATTGTTTGTATCTCTATATGTAAAGATTTTCCGCTACATGTATATGGCTACAAAATAATCTTGTGGGGCGGTAACAACACAAAAGCTGGCCTGCAAAACTGTGAGGGAACTATCTACAAACATCATCTACACACTCGGCTCAGTCATTCTATCTACATGTAATTTTGCTGACAATTCTCCGTGTTTATTTCTTTAAAAAATTCTTCCACCTATAAATTAATCCCATAATGTGCAGTATTTGACCTACTTGGCACTCAAAATAGTAATTATCACTGTATATTCTGTAAAATGCTTTAGTAATTCAGTCATACAAAAATATAAAGTTCACACACACACACACACACACACACACACACACCAAACATACATGCACACACAGCTAAGTCTGACCGATTGAGAGTTGGCAACAGAACCCCATGAGCGTGGATGTCACAACTACGTAAAAAAGTATAGATGTAAACACACAAACACACACACACACACACACACACACAAAAAAAAAAAAAAAAAAAAAAACTTCAATCCTTTTTCCAAATAATTTCCAATACACTTTTTCAAAATATTTCTGAACCTACAATCTCCTGTTCATCCTTTCTAGTTTCCTCTCAGCATGTATTGAATGGTCTTGAAGTCTTATATCCACCCTCACAATGCACAATGAATCCGTCAATATTTGAATAATCTATCGAAGCAAAAGTCGCAGTTTTCGTTCACACCTGTACCTGTTTTGCAACCCTACTCGAAAGCCTGCAACATGAACCATAAGAGTAAGATGAATGTAAAGAACTTCTGCTGCAATAAAACATGATAAAAACATCCCTGGTTACCCATAAGAACAAAAGACTTATTAGTGTGTGGCTGCAATGAAATCAAAAGAAAATAACGTCCCTGGTTACTCTTATTCTCTCGACATTAATCGTAAAAGTAAGATGCGTAAAGAACTTCTGCAATAAAACAGGAAAAAAACATCCCTAGTTACCCATAAAAACAAAAGCCTTATCAGTGTGTGGCTGCAATAAAAATTAACGAAAATCATGTCCCTGGTTACTCTCATTCTCTTTTCTTACTCTTTCTTAACATCAAACGTAAGAGTAAGATGAGTGTAAAGAACGTCTGCTGGAATAAAACATAAAAACAAGACCTCCGCTGGTTATTCACATCAACAAAAGGCTTATCAAACAAAGAGTGGCGGCAATAAAATCAAAAGAAAATAATGTTCCTGGTTATCTTATCTTATTATCTTATTCTCTTAACATTAAACGTAGAGTAAGGCGTGTCAAGAATTTCTGCAGCAATAAAACATAAAAAAACAACTTCCCTGGTTATTCACATCAACAAAAGCCTTATCAAACAGTGAGTGGCTGATATAAAAACAAAAGAAAGTAATGTTCCCGGTTACTCTTATTCTGTTAACATTAAACATCTGACAAGTGTAAAAAACATCTACTGCAATAAAATCATAAAAAACCAAGACCTCCCCTGGTTATGCACATCAACAAAAGCCTTATCAAACGAAAGAAAATAGTGTCCCTGGTTACTCTTATTCTCTGTTAACATTAAACACCTGAGTAAGTATAAAGATCTTCTGCTGCAATAAAAACATAAAAAAAACAATAACTCCCCTGGTTATGCACATCAACAAAAGCCTTATCAAACGAAAGAAAATAATCTCCCTGGTTACTCTTATTCTCTGCTAACATTAAACACCAAAGTAAGTATAAAGATCTTCTGCTGCAATAAAATCATAAAAAAACAAGACCTCCCCTGGTTATTCACAACAAAAGCCTTATCAAACAGTGAGTGGCTGATATAAAAACAAAAGAAAGTAATGTTCCCGGTTACTCTTATTCTGCTAACATTAAACATCTGACAAGTGTAAAAAACATCTGCTGCAATAAAATCATAAAAAACCAAGACCTCCCCTGGTTATGCACATCAACAAAAGCCTTATCAAACAGTGAGTGGCTGATATAAAAACAAAAGAAAGTAATGTTCCCGGTTACTCTTATTCTGTTAACATCTGACAAGTGTAAAAAACATCTACTGCAATAAAATCATAAAAAAACAAGACCTCCCCTGGTTATTCACAACAAAAGCCTTATCAAACAGTGAGTGGCTGTAACAAAAACATAAGGAAAATCATGTCCCTGATTACCCTTATTAATATCAAACAGTGGCAGCTCTAGCTCTCGATCACAATGGTAGGTAATGACAGGCTAAGTTAATCAAGACTCAAGACTGTTATGTTGTAGTTAGTTCAAGCAAATCAGGAGCCAAAATAGTCTAATCTTTCCCACGGCAATCCCGGGACGCTGAAGGGATGGTCAATGTCTCTAAACGGCAGTATTAAAATTTTGTGTGTTAGGGTTCTTGGAGGGAGGGGGCCACCTTTGAGACCTCTGGGGAGGGTGGGTGGCAAGACTGGGGTAGGCTACAACATTTAATTAATATCAGGGTATGTACGCCGATCTGTACGCACCACTCTAATAAGTACGCATCTCAGGAAATACAACCTCAGAAAATAGAGCTAAGATATAAGGATGAAGTATTGCAAACAGATAAGCAAACTTCATCTTTATACCCGAACTTCATTTTCTTGTAGTGTTTTTTCTATTCCTGTTATGAGTACATATTGGGCATGCGCGTACAAAAAGGCGCACACACACACACACCTTACACCGATTACACACGTCAGGTGGAGGACGGGTACTCTCAACACAGCGGGTGAGTGAGTGAGTAATGCCGGATTTTTCAAAGGATGTATTAGTATATATTAACAGTCGTGTGGCTATTTTTGCTTTTTCACTTCATTTTTGGGGGATGGAATTAGTTGGAAGTGTTGGATTTTCACAGAGTTAAGTCGACACAAACTGAAATCATAATAAGTTATACAAACTTATTATCAAAACCAACTAACCATGCCTTGAAAAACAGGTTAAAATAGACAAGTTAGCCACACTATTGTTAATGAAGACTGATACGACGTTTGGAAAATCAGCCGTGAGTGAGTGAGTGCAAAGGGGGAGGGAGGGGCAGCGGAACTAGTAACCAATCAACACTGCAACATTACGGGGGGACTAGGATTCAGTGGGGAGCAGATTAGACTATTTTAGCCGCAACAGTCATGCCTATCTGGTCAGCTCTCAGCCCTGACTAGCGAGAGAGAAGCAAGTCACTTACATGCAATGGCCCGCAGCCTGGGCAGGTTAGGGGAGCCTGGCGGGCTGTCGGGGCTTGTGGGGTTAAGAACAACACCTGCGGTTGGCTGCACCGTGATGTGATGCCGGAAATCTACAGAAGAGTGAGAGAGAGAGAGAGAATACGGAGGAATTACAGTCATGCACGCACCCTCTCACCCCTCACCTCCCATCACCCCATCCCTTCCTTGATCCTTTATTTGTACAAGCAAGCACCCCATTACCTCCTGGACGCCTCACCCCACCCATTTCTTTTTCCTATATTTGTACGAGTAAGCACCTTCACTCTCCTGACGTTCTTATGTTCTTGTGTTCTTCCTCACCCCCTGACACCCCATCCCTTCCTTGATCCTTTATTTGTACAAGCAAGCACCCCATTACCTCCTGGACGCCTCACCCCACCCATTTCTTTTTCCTATATTTGTACGAGTAAGCACCTTCACTCTCCTTATGTTCTTATGTTCTTCCTCACCCCCTGACACCCCATCCCTTCCTTGAGCCTTTATTTGAATGACCAAGCACCCCATTACTCCTAGATCCTTCACCCCATCCATTTCTATTTCCTATATTTGTACGAGCAAACACCTTCACCCCTCCCTCACCCCTGACACCCCATCCTTTCCTTGATCCCTTATTTGAACGAGCAGGCACCCCCCCATCACCCCCTCACCCCTCAACCTATCCTCCCATCCATTCCTTAATACCTTAGTCGTACATTTTAGTTTTTCTTTGTGTTGTTGTTGCCTGGTGCCCTGTGCATTACTGAACAGAAACAGAAGCAGAAACCTAACGTAACGTAACCTAACCTAACCTAATCTAAACTGACCCAACCTAACCTAACCTAACCTAACCTAGCCTAGTCTAACCTAGCCCAACCTAACCTAACCTAACCCAACCTAACCTAACCCAACCTAACCCAACCTAACCTAGCCTAGCCTAACCTAACCTTACCTTACCTTACCCAACCTAACCTAACCTAACCTAACCTAGCCTAGCCTAACCTAACCTAACCTAACCAGATCTGTCTCCATGCACTTTGGGGTTATCAAGGGTGTACTAGTTCATTCATTCACATCATTGCAATTACTACTCATATCAGGAGAAAGCTTGTACTCGGAAAAACTGGATGTCGGCAAATGAAATGAACCGTGGTCAAAATACAGCTTGTTGATCCATCTACATTTGGACTTTTGGGTTATTTTCTTATACCTCTTAGTTTTTCAGTTGCTTTTTATGAGTGCTGATTAAAGTGAAGCGTATGAACTGTGGAAGCTGTCATAGTCGAACGTGCACACACACACACACACGCACGACTGCACTGCACAAACATCAAAACACACACACACACACACACACACACACACACACACACTCCTAACAACAGCTTACGACAGCAGCCCATCAGCTTCCATTAATACACCTCCTCCACCAAGCTGTTACGGTAGGGCAATGCAAGTAAGCTGCTCAAGTCTATAGGGAAAGGATGATGCCCTTGTCTTGGTTCGGCATGAAGGACACACCACTACAGGAATGCCCACCAGCAAGCTTGGTTGTGGCGGGAATACGCAACCCCCACCCCACTCCCCCAGTTCACCCTCCCACCCAGTCACCCATCCTCATGTTCTCCCCCCTCCACTCCCACCCACTCACCCAGCCACCCAGCCTCACCAACACCCCCAGACCTCCCCAATTGACGCAGTTGAAATGGATACGCCAAGCTGTTTCTCTGGCTGGTATTACAAGTCATTTTCGCTTCTCACATCAGTTATTTCTAAAGGTCAAAGAGGGGATCAACCGGGTTCTAATGAGTGTTTCTTTAGGCTCATGCTACAGAGGAAGGGTCAAACTACTACCAGGGTCATGAAACTACCCCTGGAAATGCCCAAAACTCCTATGAAAACGACGTCGAATATGTGTGCTTGGACGTCGAAATGTTTAAGAATATGGTCCTGACATTAAAATACCCTTGGAAATGCCCAAAACTCCTACAAAAACCAAGTCTATATGTGTGCTTGGGTGTCGAAATGTTTAAGAATATGGTACCAACATTAAAATACCCTTGGAAATGCCCAAAACTCCTACGAATACCAAGTCTATATGTGTGCTTGGGTGTCGAAATGTTTAAGAATATGGTACCAACATTAAAATACCCCTGGAAATGCCCAAAACTCCTACAAAAACCAAGTCTATATGTGTGCTTGGGTGTCGAAATCTTTAATACCGCCCCGACATTAAAATACCCCTGGAAATGCCCAAAACTCCTACAAAAACCAAGTCTATATGTGTGTTTGGGTGTCAAAATGTTTAAGAATATGGTACCAACATTAAAATACCCTTGGAAATGCCCAAAACTCCTACAAAAACCAAGTCTATATGTGTGCTTGGGTGTCGAAATGTTGAAGAATATGGTACCAACATTAAAATACCCTTGGAAATGCCCAAAACTCCTGCAAAAACCAAGTCTATATGTGTGTTTGGGTGTCGAAATGTTTAAGAATATGGTACCAACATTAAAATACCCTTGGAAATGCCCAAAACGCCTACAAAAACCAAGTCTATATGTGTGTTTGGGTGTCGAAATGTTTAAGAATATGGTACCAACATTAAAATACCCCAGGAAATGCCCAAAACGCCTACAAAAACCAAGTCTATATGTGTGTTTGGGTGTCGAAATGTTTAAGAATATGGTACCAACATTAAAATACCCCTGGAAATGCCCAAAACTCCTACAAAAACCAAGTCTATATGTGTGTTTGGGTGTCGAAATGTTTAAGAATATGGTACCAACATTAAAATACCCTTGGAAATGCCCAAAACTCCTGCAAAAACCAAGTCTATATGTGTGCTTGGGTGTCGAAATGTTTAAGAATATGGTACCAAGATTAAAATGTTTATTATTTATATCAATGACTTAGACACAGGAATTAGTAGTGATGTTAGTAAATTTGCAGATGATACGAAGATCGGTAGAGTAATTGAGTCGGATCAGGACGCTAGTATTCTCCAAGGTGAACTCAACAGATTATATGACTGGGCGGATAAATGGCAGATGGAGTTCAATGTAGGGAAGTGCAGTATTCTGAGTGTAGGTAGGAACAACCCCTCACATAACTATTGCTTAAATGACACTCTCATAAGTAGGTCTAAAAGTAGAGGGATTTAGGGTCTTAGTGAGCTCTGATCTCCGTCCAAGGGCACAATGCATTCAAGCTAGAAATCGAGCTAATAGGGTACTGGGATTTATTTCAAGGAGCGTAAGCAACAGAAGCCCCGAAGTCTTCCTCAAACTATATTTAGCATTAGTTAGACCTCATCTTGACTATGCGGTTCAGTTCTGGTCACCCTACTATAGAATGGATATCAAAATGTTAGAATCGGTGCAGAGGAGGATGACTAAGATGATTCAGGGGTTGAGAAACTTGCCATACGAGGAAAGACTCAAACAGTTAAACTTGCATTCTCTAGAAAGGCTAAGGGTGCGTGGAGACATGATCGAGGTTTATAAATGGATGAAGGGCTTTAATAAGGGAGACATTCATAAGGTTTTGTTGGTAAGAGAACCGGGTAGGACACGAAGTAACGGGTTTAAACTGGATAAATTCAGATTCAACAGGGACATAGGCAAAAATTGGTTTACTAACAGGGTGGTGGATGAGTGGAATAGGCTTAGCAGTCATGTGGTGAGTGCCAATACAATTGTCACATTCAAAAATAGACTAGATAAATTCATGGACAGCGATAATAGGTGGGGTTAGATACACGGGAGCTTAGGGTCAAAGGAGCTGCCTCGTACAGGCCTACCGGCCTCTTGCAGACTCCTGCGTTCTTATGTTCTTATGTTCTAAATACCCTTGGAAATGCCCAAAACGCCTACAAAAACCAAGTCTATATGTGTGTTTGGGTGTCGAAATGTTTAAGAATATGGTACCAACATTAAAATACCCTTGGAAATGCTCAAAACTCCTACAAAAACCAAGTCTATATGTGTGCTTGGGTGTCGAAATCTTTAATACCGCCCCAACATTAAAATACCCCTGGAAATGCCCAAAACTCCTACAAAAACCAAGTCTATATGTGTGCTTGGGTGTCGAAATCTTTAATACCGCCCCAACATTAAAATACCCCTGGAAATGCCCAAAACTCCTACAAAAACCAAGTCTATATGTGTGCTTGGGTGTTGAAATCTTTAATACCGCCCCGACATTAAAATACCCCTGGAAATGCCCAAAACTCCTACAAAAACCAAGTCTATATGTGTGCTTGGGTGTCGAACTGATTAAGAACACCACCCTGAGTCTTCCTTTTGGGGTGCAGGTGCTACTTCTAAAGGGGTTCTGCTTCTACTGGTGTTCTAGTTTTATACTCCCAGGACAACACTGGGCATACGGGCACCAAGAGGCAGGGCAGGGGTGAGGGAGGTGAGGGAGGCGCAAAAATCAGGGTACTCTTACGAGGGAGGGGGCAGATAACACCCTGGATTTAGCACATCACACTAGGCAAGATGCACATGGGGCTACACACATACACACATAAACACGCACATACATACGTACATACGACTCTTAAGGTGCAAGAATGTATAGAAAGTGTCTGTCAAGTTTTCGTACAATTTTAGGTTTATCAAAAATACAAATGATGAGATGATTTAGTACAAACTGTTGCAAAATAAAAAGTAAGCTTCCTTTCTTTCACATCTACTCCCTTTCCTTCCCTTCTTTTCCCTTCCCTTCCAGTCCATTCCATTCGATTCCTTCTCTTCCCAATCCTTTCCTTTCCTTCCCTTCCCTTCCTTTCCTTTCCCTTCTCTTCTAATTCCCTTCTTTTCCCTTCCCTTCCAGTCCATTCCATTCGATTCCTTCTCTTCCCAATCCTTTCCTTTCCTTCCCTTCCTTTCCTTTCCCTTCCTTTTCTTCCCTTCTTTTCCCTTCCCTTCCAGTCCATTCTACTCGATTCCTTCTCTTCCCAATCCTTTCCTTTCCTTCCCTTCCCTTCCTTTCCTTTCCCTTCTCTTCTAATTCCCTTCATTTCCCTTCTTTTCCCTTCCCTTCCAGTCCATTCTATTCGATTCCTTCTCTTCCCAATCCTTTCCTTTCCTTCCCTTCCTTTCCGTTCCCTTCTCTTCTAATTCCCTTCTTTTCCCTTCCCTTCCAGTCCATTCTATTCAATTCCTTCTCTTCCCAATCCTTTCCTTTCCTTCCCTTCCTTTCCTTTCCTTTCCCTTCCTTTTCTTCCCTTCTTTTCCCTTCCCTTCCAGTCCATTCCATTCGATTCCTTCTCTTCCCAATCCTTTCCTTTCCTTCCCTTCCCTTCCTTTCCTTTCCCTTCTCTTCTAATTCCCTTCCAGTCCATTCCATTTGATTCCTTCTCTTCCCAATCCTTTCCTTTCCTTCCCTTCCCTTCCTTTCCTTTCCCTTCTCTTCTAATTCCCTTCTTTTCCCTTCCCTTCCAGTCCATTCCATTCGATTCCTTCTCTTCCCAATCCTTTCCTTTCCTTCCCTTCCCTTCCTTTCCTTTCCCTTCTCTTCTAATTCCCTTCCAGTCTATTCCATTCGATTCCTTCTCTTCCCAATCCTTTCCTTTCCTTCCCTTCCCTTCCCTTCCTTTCCTTTCCCTTCTCTTCTAATTCCCTTCTTTTCCCTTCCCTTCCAGTCCATTCCATTTGATTCCTTCTCTTCCCAATCCTTTCCTTTCCTTTCCTTCCCTTCCCTTCCTTTCCTTTCCCTTCTCTTCTAATTCCCTTCTTTTCCCTTCCCTTCCAGTCCATTCTATTTGATTCCTTCTCTTCCCAATCCTTTCCTTCCCTTCCCTTCCCTTCCTTTCCTTTCCCTTCCTTCCCTTCTTTTCCCTTCCCTTCCAGTCCATTCCATTCGATTCCTTCTCTTCCCAATCCTTTCCTTTCCTTCCCTTCATTTCCTTTCCTTTCCCTTCTCTTCTAATTCCCTTCTTTTCCCTTCCCTTCCAGTCCATTCAATTCCTTTCCTTTCCTGTTCCTCTCCTCTTATGCCCTTCCCTTCCCTTCCCTTCCCTCTCCTTTCCTTTTCTTTCCCTTCCCTTCCCTTCCCTTTCATTCCATTCCCTTCCCTTCACTTCACTTCCCATCCTTTCCTTTCCTTTCCTTTCCTTCCTTTCCCTTCCCTTTCATTCCATTCCCTTCACTTCACTTCCCTTCACTTCACTTCCCATCCTTTCCTTTCCTCTCCTTTCCTTTCCTTTCCTTTCCTTGCCTTTCATTCCATTCCCTTCCCTTCACTTCACTTCTCATCCTTTCCTTTCCTTTCCTCTCCTTTCCTTTCCATTCCTTTCCTTTCCTTTTTCTTTCCCTTCCCTTCCCTTGCCTTTCATTCCATTCCCTTCACTTCACTTCCCATCCTTTCCTTTCCTCTCCTTTTCTTTCCTTTCCTTTCCTTCCCTTCCCTTCCCTTCCCTTGCCTTTCATTCCATTCCCTTCCCTTCACTTCACTTCCCATCCTTTCCTTCCCTTCCCTTCTCTACCCTTCCCTTCCACTAGCTTCAAAATGTGCAACTCAACCTTACTTTACATTTCGCAACAAACTGCGCAAATTTATCTGATCATTTGTATCGTTAATAAATTGTTGAAACTGCGTAAAGACTTCGTGGAGACTCTGTACACACACACACACACACACACACACACACACACACACACACACACACACACACACTTTTAGATGAGGGAGGGCGGCAGGGGGGGGGAGGAGGGAAATTTATCAAACTAATCTATCATTTTCAAGACAAACCATTAAGAAAACAACGGAAATTCAGACAGGCTCATCAACAGGCTCCACCACTTCTATGGGCGACACGACTCTCCTGAACAAGACACTATAAACGTAACGACTACAGAGGGGAGGAGGTACATAGACACTAGAAACATACAGGATTCAGCGATAGTCATGCAGGGACGCTGAACTAGACCCACCCCAGAGTCTCGGAGGTGCTTCGACTGACTGACTGACTGACTGACTGACTGACTGACTGACTGGTTGGTTGGTTGGTTGGTTGAATGACTGACTGAGTGAGTGAGTGACTGACTGACTAAATGACTAACTGACTGACTGACTGGCTGGCTGACTGGTTGGTTTACTGACTGACTGACTGGCTAAATGACTAATTGACTGACTGACTGACTGACTGACTGGCTGACTGGCTGACTAATTGACTGACTGGGAGTGAAGTCAAGTTACATTTGCTAGTTCATTCTTATCAACACAATCAGAACTCATAATCAGGAGAAACAACAACAACTGAATGACTAACTAACTAACTAACCGCATTTACTAACATTATTATTAGTATGTCAGTGGGTTAAGGTGTTGGTTAAGACATTTGACTAATTACCAGTGACAGCTCCTCGGCCCAGCACCAACATTACCGATAGGCTATACCCGTAAGTGACCGTTCCTTCCTACATGCAGAGAGTATCAAACAACCTACATGCTCCCTGGTTGTATCGATGTCGCCTCTCTCGGACCTCAAACCCACACGAGAGACGCCAGATTTTGTAAACGTCGTATTGCCGTATTTAGTGTTTCTTTATCTGTGGGTGGTTCCGCTTCTTCGCTTTTGGGACGAGGTTAGTTTGAAGTGTTGGGTTTTCACAGCACGTTGACGTATTGCGAACTCGGGCGTAGATGGTGATATAAAAATAGTTACGTGGGTGGGTTGTTTTTTTAATTTGTTTTTGGGGACGGCAATTGTCGGAAGTGTTGGGTTTTCACAGCACGTTGACGTATTGCGAACTCGGGCGTAGATAGTGATATAAAAAATAGTTACGTGGGTAGTTTGTTTGTTTTTACGTATTCAGTCTTGAGGGACGGCAATAGTTAGAAGTGATTGAATTTTCAGAGTTAAGTCGACATATTGCGAACTCGGGCGTAGATAGTGATATAAAAAATAGTTACGTGGGTAGTTTGTTTGTTTTTACGTATTCTGTTTTGAGGGATGGCAATAGTTAGAAGTGATTGAATTTTCAGTTAAGTCGACATATTGCAAACTCAGTTGTAGAAAGTGATATAAAAAATAGTCATGTGGATGTGTTTTTTTTTTTACGTTTTTGGAGGGAGGCAATAGTTAGAATTGATTGAATTTTCTGAGTTAAGTTGACATATTGCAAACTCGGTCGTAGAAAGTTATATACAAAACAGTTACATGGGTAGTATGTTTTTTTCTTCTGTTTTTTGGGGGGACGGCAATAGTCAGAACTGTTTGATATTTCCAAGTTAAATCAACATAACACAAACTCAAGTCGCAAAAAACGGTGATACACAAAAAAAAATCATCCAAACCGACCCACCACACCTCGAAAAAACGGTTGAACAGAGACAAATCAGCCACGTTTTGGTTGACGAGGACCGGCCTAATACGACGCTTAGAAAATCTGGCGAACGTGTGGACATCCAAACGCTATTTACACACCCAGAGACCTGCTTGTTTGCTTGCTTGTTTGTTGAGATCGCTTGCCAGAGGACTTGAACAATGGTAGGTCTTGAAAAAAAATCTATGGAAGGGAAAGGAAGAGGTGTTGGTGTGAGGGCATGGGATGGGATGGGATATGGGACGGGAAGGGAAGGGAAGGGATGGGAATGGAAGGGAAGAGATGGGAAGGGATGGGAATGGAATGGAAGAAAAGGGTAAAAAATGGGAAGGAATGGGAATAGAAGGGAAGAGAAGGGAAGGGAGGGGAGAAAAGGGAAGTGATGGGAAGGGAAGGGAAGGGAAGAGAAAGAAGGGAAGGGAAGGGAAGGGAAGGGATGGGAAGTGGAGGGGAGGAAAAAAAGAGGGAACAAGAGGAAATGACAGTAGGGGAAGAAGGAAAACAGGATAGGAAAGAGGAGGAGGAGGAGGAAGAGGAAGAGGAAGAGAAGGAGGAGGAGGAAAAAATAGCAAAACAAGAGGAAGAAGAAGAAGGAAAGAAGAGAAGAGGAAGAGGAGGAGAAGGAGGAGGAGGTAAAAAATAACAAAAAAACAAGAAAACAAAGACAAGGGAAAAAAAGTAACAGAAGAGGAAAGAGAGAAAGACCAACAGTAAGAAGAGAAAAGGAAAGAGGAAGAGGAGGAGGAGAAGAAGGAAGAGGAGGAAGAGAAGAATAAAACAAAAATCAAAGAGAAAGAAGGATAGACAGAAAGAAAGAAAGAAAGAAAAAGAGAGAGAGAGAGGGGAGAAGAAGGAGAATGGGAGAGTAACAGGAGGAGGAGGAGGAGGAGGAAGAGGAGGAAGAGAAGAATAAAACAAAAATCAAAGAGAAAGAAGGATAGACAGAAAGAAAGAAAGAAAGAAAAAGAGAGAGAGAGAGAGAGAGAGAGAGAGAGAGAGGGGAGAAGAAGGAGAATGGGAGAGTAACAGGAGGAGGAGGAGAAGGAGGAGGAGGAGGAGAAGGAGGAGGAGGAGGAGGAGGAGGAGGAGGAGGAGGAGAAGGAAGAAGAGGAGGCAAAGCTGGTGGAGGTCATCACAACCCCTAAAAAAAAAAAAAAAATAATAAATAAATAAATAAATAAATAAAAAGGGGAGGGAGGAGGAGGAGGAGGAGGAGGAGGAGGAGGAAAAGCTGGGAGGTCATCACAACCCCTAAAAAAAATAATAAATAAAAAAATACAAATAAAAGTGGGGGGAGGGGGGGGGGGGGGGGCGCCACCAACCTGAAGGTGCCGAGATCTGATGTGACTTAGTGAGGAGCTTCTTCTTGAACTTGCCCTTCCTCTTCTTGGGCGTGGGCTTGGAGGACTGCTGCTGGATGGCAATGGAGATCTCCCTTTGCAACAGGTCCATCTCACGGTTCCGCAAGTCCTGCTCCCTCTTCTTCAGCTGCTCCGCCATCTGCTTCTGCTTGACGAGGGCACGCCGTACCTCCTCCTCTCTGCATCGGAGGTCCTGTGGGGTTGGGAGGTTGTGGGGTTAGAGGTGGAATGGGGTATGGGGTTGGGGTTGGGGTTGGTTTGGGTAGTGGGTCTGAGGCAGGGTGGGAGTGTATGGGTTGAAATTGAAGTGGTTAAGGTTAGGTTGTGGGGTTGGCAGTGGTTGGGTTAGGGTTTGTTTGGTTAGTGTGGTGGAACAGAGGCAGGGAAAGGAGTGTATGGGTTGAAATTGAAGTGGTTAAGGTTAGGTTGTGGGGTTGGCAGTGGTTGGGTTAGGGTTTGTTTGGTTAGTGTGGTGGAACAGAGGCAGGGAAAGGAGTGTATGGGTTGAAATTGAAGTGGTTAAGGTTAGGTTGTGGGGTTGGCAGTGGATGGGTTAGGGTTTGTTTGGTTAGTGTGGTGGAACAGAGGCAGGGAAAGGAGTGTATGGGTTGAAATTGAAGTGGTTAAAGTTATGAGTCTGTGTTTAGTTCGCTTTTCTGTTTGTTGTCTTATTATTTTTTTTTTTGTCATTTTCCTCCTCCTTCTTTTATTTTTTCTTCTCATTCTCCTAACTCTTCCTCTATTATCCTCAATATCCTCCTCCACCTCCTATCTTTTCTTTTTCCTCTTCTTCTCCTCCTTCTCCCCCTCTTGCTTTTATACTCATTATCCTACCTTCTCTAATTTTCTCCTCCTCCTCTAACTTATATTTTTCTTCTTATTCTCTTCTTCCTTTAACTTATATTTTTCTTCTCATTCTCTTCTTCCTCCTCCTACTTTTTCTTCTCATTCTCCTCCTTTTCATCCTGTTACTACTACTCACGTTCTCCTTCATCCTTATTTCGTTGACCTTCTCCTCTATCTCGACCTTCCAGTGGCCCTGCATGGTGTGGAAGCTTTCGTGCGGCGTCTGCGTGAAGTTGGAGCGGCTGATCTCGTCCAGCTTGTTGAGGATGACGACGAAGGTGGGCCGCGCGTGGGGGTCCAGCTCCCAGCAACCTGAGGACGGGGAGGTTAGGTCAGGTCATGTTGGGTTAGATAGGTTTATGGAAGGGGAGGACAGACCCTCCCCCCTCCCCCCCTCGTAACAGCCACTCAGGCCCCTTCTAAGTTTTACACTTGGTGTTTCGTGAGTCTGCTGCGTGGAAAAATGTTTTATAAACTACCTAAATTCATCTAAAAACTTGTTTATTTAAAAATAGCATGTAAAATTCAGAGAATTTATCAATTCAGTCAAACACAAGCCCCAAACTAAAGAAAATGTAAAATATTCACAATATTTCTGAGCAGGAAACTCTTCAGGAATAAAATAATGTTGATCAATAAGAAATAAATGTGCAGCACTTGAAAGAAATATTTTAGTAATCCTTAATTTTCAAAACTGAAAAATACAACACAGCAAACTGCAACTGCACACTGGCAACCATCACGACAAAACAGTACAGCGTGGAAACACTGATGAGGCGGCCAGCACGCCGGCACGTCCAGACACACCGCCGGTCCAGTGTGAAAGAGGTGCTGCTTGCACCCATGCACCGCCACGGCCAAGGAAGTCAATCCCCAGTGACAGCACATGCACTGTCACCAAGATCATGGTCATGGTGTGAGCTGCGTTACAATTGCACCGGTGCATTACAATGCACCGTGCACTGCATGGTGTCATGAGCATGATGAAGCAGTTTATCAGTTTTCCTTATTTGAGACAATTGCAATTTTTTTCAAGCAATAACTGAACATCCAATAAGCTCTGATTTCTGTTACATAGTCATTCCTTTCTACTCTAAAACACACAGGAATGTCCTCAGTTTTCCATTGTGGGCCTTTGAGACACATGTAATAGTGACCCACTGATTCAGGATTCCTTGACCTTCCATCAGCGCCAAACAGGGGGTTTGGGGCAGAAGTCACGGCCCCGGAGACACCTGGTGAATAACATCAGGTTCTTAGGAGCTGCTGTGGGTAGGTGAGTGACTAGCACTGGCTGGCCTCTTGGAGTCTCCTTACAGCTTGGTGTGGCCTTGTAAACACGCTAAGCCACAGTGCTTCCATCAACCCAGCATCCTTCACGTCCTCAGGGAGCTGTACCACTACAACACACATGCTCTTCCACAACAGCTATCCACCATTCCACCCCCAAAATGACTTAAATATATCGCAAGTCCAATAATGACCCCAAATGTACTGGAAATCCCCCCACCCACCCACCCACCCCTTTGCACCCACTCACTCAATACCCCGTCACCCTCTGTTCCCCCTCACTCACTTTCCATCAGCTTCCTCCAGGCGATGGGCACGGTGGTGGGGATGTGGAGCCGCAGCTTGTTCATGGCCACACCGTACGCAATGGCCAGGGTGTCGATGCCCTTGTAGGGGGACTCCCCCGTCAGGAGCTCCCACAGCAGGACCCCGTAGCTGTGAGGGAAGAACACGGGGAGTTAGCAAAGGAAAGGGCATGGAGAGCTAGCCTACAGGAGGGAGAGAAGGGAGAGGGTAGGATGACACAGGGAAAAGAGGGGAAAGGGAAGGGAGAGTTAATCTGGTAGCAGCTACGGGCCAAATTTGTGGCTTTACCATGTAGCAGCAACGGGCCAAATTTGTGCCATGATTTAACCCCCCCAAAATAGATGATACATATGTTGATCAAAAATGCTTTGATATATATTATGAAATGGTTTGTGTGAGGGGAGATTTTTTCTCATTTTTCTTGCTTGGAGGGACCATTAAGAAACATGATCCCTGCTGCTACCGGGTTAAGGATGGAAAGGATGAAGAGAGGATGAAGGAAGGAGAAAATGGAGATGACTGGAGAAAAAGGAAGGGACTTAGAGGGGAAAAGGAGGAGGAAGAGAGGATGTTACAGAGAGGACACAAGAGATATTGCAGGAAAAGGAAGGGAAATTTAGAGGTGGGGAGGAGATGGAGGGGAGGCTATAGCTGTGGGAGGGGAGAATATTGAGTGAAGGAAAAGGAAGGGGAAAATAAAAGGAAGGGAGGATGTATTTGTGGAAGGGGGAAATGGAGAGTTACTGAAGGGAAAGGAAGGGAAAAGAAAAAAAAGGAAGGGAGGAAGTATTTGTAGAAGGGGAGAGCATTGAGTTAGTGAAGGGAAAGGAAGGGAAAAAGAAAAAAAGGAAGGGAGGATGAAGTTAGTGAAGGGAAAGGAAGGGGAAAAAAAAAGGAAGGGAGGATGTATTTGTGGAAGGGGAGAGCATTGAGTTAGTGAAGGGAAAGGAAGGGAAAAGAAAAAAAAGGAAGGGAGGATGTATTTGTAGAAGGGGGAAATGGAGAGTTACTGAAGGAAAGAGAAGGGGGGAGCTAGAGAGGAAGGGAGGATCTTATTGTATTACTTTAGTAGTTTAATCTCCATCAGTTCTATTAATGATGTGACACTTTTTTTTTTTTTTTTTTTTACATCAGAGGACACGGCTCAAGGGCAATAAAAAGAGTTAAAAAAAAGCCTGCTACTCATCGCTCCAATAAAAGATAAAAGTAAAGAGTAGCCAAACTTCACATCTAATCTATAATACTCTGAACATCACATCTAATCTATAATACTCTGAACATCACATCTAATCTATAATACTCTGAACATCACATCTAATCTATAATACTCTGAACATCACATCTAATCTATAATACTCTGAACATCACATCTAATCTATAATACTCTGGACATCACATCTAATCTATAATACTCTGAACATCACATCTAATCTATAATACTCTGAACATCTAATCTATAATACTCTGAACATCACATCTAATCTATAATACTCTGAACATCTAATCTATAATACTCTGAACATCACATCTAATCTATAATACTCTGAACATCACATCTAATCTATAATACTCTGAACATCACATCTAATCTATAATACTCTGAACATCACATCTAATCTATAATACTCTGAACATCACATCTAATCTATAATACTCTGAACATCTAATCTATAATACTCTGAACATCACATCTAATCTATAATACTCTGAACATCACATCTAATCTATAATACTCTGAACATTTAATCTATAATATTCTGAACATCACATCTAATCTATAATACTCTGAACATCACATCTAATCTATAATACTCTGAACATCTAATCTATAATACTCTGAACATCACATCTAATCTATAATACTCTGAACATCTAATCTATAATACTCTGAACATCACATCTAATCTATAATACTCTGAACATCTAATCTATAATACTCTGAACATCTAATCTATAATACTCTGAACATCTAATCTATAATACTCTGAACATCACATCTAATCTATAATACTCTGAACATCACATCTAATCTATAATACTCTGAACATCACATCTAATCTATAATACTCTGAACATCACATCTAATCTATAATACTCTGAACATCACATCTAATCTATAATACTTTGAACATCACATCTAATCTATAATACTCTAAACATCACATCTAATCTATAATACTCTGAACATCTAATCTATAATACTCTGAACATCACATCTAATCTATAATACTCTGAACATCACATCTAATCTATAATACTCTGAACATCACATCTAATCTATAATACTCTGAACATCACATCTAATCTATAATACTCTGAACATCACATCTAATCTATAATACTCTGAACATCACATCTAATCTATAATACTCTGAACATCTAATCTATAATACTCTGAACATCACATCTAATCTATAATACTCTGAACATCTAATCTATAATACTCTGAACATCACATCTAATCTATAATACTCTGAACATCTAATCTATAATACTCTGAACATCACATCTAATCTATAATACTCTGAACATCTAATCTATAATACTCTGAACATCTAATCTATAATACTCTGAACATCTAATCTATAACACTCTGAACATCTAATCTATAATACTCTGAACATCACATCTAATCTATAATACTCTGAACATCACATCTAATCTATAACACTCTGAACATCTAATCTATAATACTCTGAACATCACATCTAATCTATAATACTCTAAACATCCCATCACTTCTACCACTATTCTTTTTCTTCTATATTTTGCAGGAAAGGAGGCGGCTAAAAGGACAAAAAAAAAGAGGAAACAAAAAAAATGGCTTGCTACTTTATGTTACCTCAGCTGTCCATTGGTTCTAAGCCCTATACATGATAGTTATGACCTGGCCTAGTCCATTGTATAATTCATTTAAACACACAAAAAAAATCGGCAGGAAGTTTGTTGCAGTAATGGATAAAACACACACACACACACACACACACACACACACACACACACACACACACACACACACACACACACACACACACACACACACACTACTTAGAGAAGGAAGAAACACCAGTAACACACGTCGACACAGTAAAAAATTGAGGAAAGACTAAAGGAAATGGACTTACCAACACTAGAACAAAGAAGGGAAAGGGGAGATCTAATACAAATCTATAAATTATTGAACAAAATAGATGAAGTAGACAACGAGGAGTTACTACAAAAAGAAGGAAGAAACACCAGCAACACACGAGGACACAGTAAAAATATTGAGGAAAGGAAGATGCTTGAGAGACATAAAGAAATATAGCTTCCCGCAAAGAAACATAGAGGTTTGGAACAGACTAAGTGAGGATGTAGTATCGGCGAAGAGTGTGCATAACTTTAAGGAAAAACTGGATAAATACAGATATGGAGACGGGACCACACGAGCGTAAGCCCAGGCCCTGTAAAACAACAACTAGGTAAACACACACACACACACAAAACCTCTCCCCCACACACACATATCACCTACCTCTCTCACACACACATAAACACTCAGAAGGAAGTTTCTTGCAGTGACGGATGAGAGAAAAACAAAACTTGCACGCACCACACCCATAACCCCCCCACTCCTCCACACCCCTCACACGCACCTCCACACATCCGAGGCCTTCGAGAACGTAGATTCCTTGATGACCTCCGGCGCCATCCACGCATAGGTTCCTGCCGCCGACATCCGCGTGGTCTTGGACACCTCGCGCGCCAGGCCGAAGTCCGTGATCTTGAGCGTCTTGTACTTGAGCTCGTTGTTGTCGATGCTCTCGCTCAGGAGGACTGCAAGGAGGGAAGGAGGGAGGGTTAGCTGGTGGTGTTAGTGGTGGTGGTGGTGGCGGTATTGGTGGTGATGGTATTGGTGGTGATAATGTTTCGTTTTGTTTCCTTCTTTTTTTTACAACAAAGGAGACAGCTCAAGGGCACACAAAAAAGGAAACAATAATAAAAAAAGCCCGCTACTCGCTGCTCCTACAAAAAAAAATCAAAAGGGGTGGCCAAAAGGAGAGGTGTTACTTGCATGCTTGTTGTTTTTGCTGTGTTGCTGGTGATGGGATGGTTTAAAATAAGGGAAGGGATGGTATTGTTGTTATTAATGTTGTGGTTGTAGATTCAAGTAGTAGTAGTAGTAGTAGTAGTAGTAGTAGTAGTAGTAATAGTAGTAGTAGTAGTAGTAGTAGTAGTAGTAGTAGTAGTAGCAATATCATAATCATTAGTGCATTATTGTTATTACTATCAACACACACACACACACACACACACACACACACACACATTCCACAAATCAATAACACCCAACAAGAAAAACAACGAAGTAAAATTAGACGTACACAACCTTCTCCTTCACTTGGCATTCAGAAGGGAACAAAAAACACGTGGAATTTCTTTAAAACTATTCGCTTCCTTCACACACACACACACACACACACACACACACACACACACAAAGAAAAACAACAGCATCTTCTTACATACATTCCACGGCCAGTCGAACCCAGCCCCACCTGTTAGCCTTTCCCCCTTCATTCCTTTCTTTCTCTATCTTCATCTCTTTTCCTTCATCATCCCTTCTCTCTTCCTCTTTCGTTTCTTCTTTCTTCCTCCATTATCCCTTCATTCTTCTCCCTCATTCCTTCCTCCTCTCCTTTACACTCCCTCCTCTCTCTCTCCATCTCTCATCCTTTCTTTCCTCTTTCATCCCTTCTTTCTTCCCCTTCATCCCTTATCTCGTTTTCTTCTGTCCTCCACTTCTTCTTTCTACCTCCTTCATCCCTTTATTTTTCTTCCCCTTTCTGTCTGTCTGTCTGTCTGTCTGTGTGTAAGTGGCGGCTGTTAGGTATGCATCACCCAACACCATGAATAGGGATGTAAAGGTATCTGAATGCAATCCCGTGTATATTCCCTCGCTGAGTCTATGATCCAATCCCATCTCTAAGGCCCCAATCACTCTGTGCCGACTATGGACCACGACAACCCAGCGACTTTTAGGCCCTCTTCATCATCCGGCGATCGTTTCTAGACCTTTCTCCGACCATGGGCGACTTTTTCACATCATTTCACACCCAAGACCTCGCATACTCCGAGTCGCTGGGTTGTCGTGGCCCCGAGTCGGCAGTGTGAACGGGGCTTTAGTATTCATGGGGGTTAGGTTAGGTTAAGTTGGTGGTTATGTTGTGAGGATGCGATGAAAGAATGCGAATGATGAGATTAAATATATAGTAGCTACATCTCTTTTTCTTATTCTTTACTGGTTATTATACTCTTTTTTTTGTATTGTTGTGGTAGATGTTGATGTAGTTGTTGTTTTTGTGTGCGGTAATGGATATGTTGCTAAATATGTATATCTATTTCGTTTTTTTTTTCATTTTTTTTCTTCATATGGTAGTGGTAGTAGTAGCAGTAGTAGTAGTAATAGTAGTAGTAGTAGTAGTAGTGCTTTGTGAAAGGATATGAGAGAATATACCGCTCACAACGCAACTCTAATAGATGGAGGCCCGTAGGAAAACTTAAAAAAAAAAAGTAGTAGTAGTAGTTGATGTTGCTGTTGTTGTTGTTGTTGTTGTTCTTGTTCTTGTTATACATTAGTCGTGTGTTGTGATGGATAGTTGTTCTGAAGGAGAATGGATTTAAAAAGCTAATGTATTTCTCCTTTATCATCCTAATTTATCATATCTAAATTATTATTATTATTTGCGGTTCGTTTTTTTCTCGTTTTTCTTCCTTTTCCTTTATTGTTTTTCTCTTTCTTTCTTTTTCTATTTTCTTTCGCCTGCTTCTTGACCGTTATCTCCCTTAGTCTTCGTTCGCTTGGTGTGTGGTGATGGACAGGTGTCATAAGACTACCAGTGACGTAACTAAACAAATCCCTTAATTCTTTTCATATCTTGCCCTTAGGTTATTGTTTTTTATCCGTTAATATTCTAGTGATTTCCTTTATTGTCGTTTTTTTTCTGTTTTTTATCGATAATGTATAGCTATTACGAAAGAGCGTGTGTTTTGTAACGGAATAGATCTCTCCAGTTTTCGACTCACTGAATATATCCTCTTCTGTTATTCCTTGCATATCAATAGGCTCAAAAAAAAAAAAAAAAAAAAAAAAAAAAAAAAAACATGGAAATAGTCACAGCCTCCACGAAAGCCTTCTCACAAGATCACTAGGCTCATCGAACTAGCACTAAGGTCATATAACTATCCATGTAAATATCCACAACCTCCACGGAAGCTTTGTCTTTGGATCATAAAACTGCCCTTGGAAATAGCAACACAACAACCTCTTCGGAAGCCTTGTCAAACTATCACTAGGCTCATAAAACTACCCATGGAAACACCCACAACAAGCTCTAGGAAAGCCTTACTAAATGTGTGTGTGTGTGTGTGTGTGTGTGTGTGTGTGTGTGTGTGTGTGTGTGTGTGTAAGCCTTGTCAAACTATCACTAGGCTCATAAAACTACCCATGGAAATACTAATGCAACAACCTCTATGAAAGCCTTACCAAACATGAGTGTGTAAGCCTTGCCAAACTATCACTGGGCTCATAAAACTACCCAAGGAAATACTAACGCAACAACCTCTACGAAAGCCTTACCAAACGTGTGGGGCTTGCCAAACTATGCAATCACTAGGCTCATAAAACTGCCCAAGGAAATTCTAACACAACAACCTCTACGAAAGCCTTACCAAACGTGTGGGGCTTGCCAAACTATACAATCACTAGGCTCATAAAACTGCCCAAGGAAATACTAACACAACCACCTCTACGAAAGCCTTACCAAACGTGTGGGGCTTGCCAAACTATACTATCACTAGGCTCATAAAACTGCTCAAGGAAATTCTAACACAACCTCTACGAAAGCCTTACCAAACGTGTGGGGCTTGCCAAACTATACAGTGTGGGGCTTGCCAAACTATACAATCACTAGGCTCATAAAACTGCTCAAGGAAATACAAACGCAACAACCTCTACGAAAGCCTTACCAAACTATACTATCACTAGGCTCATAAAACTGCCCAAGGAAATACTAACACAACAACCTCTACGAAAGCCTTACTAAGTGTGTGTGTGTGTGTGTGTGTGTGTGTGTGTGTGTGTGTGTGTGTGTAAGCCCGGAAATGTTTGCGGATAAAGGCTTAGCGATAACTCAACTGTCTTCCTCTATATTGCCTTTTCAACACCGATAGCTGATTTTTGGGGGTGATAAAAGATTAGGAAATATTGCGAAAGATTGTAATACGTGTTCAATAAGGCGGACTCGAGTGTTATTTCTGATCCCTTTCCGTTCCCTTATCGCTAGAAATGCAGGTTTTTTATTACGTTATCGCGGTACTGTAATACGTATTGAGATAACGAAGAGAGAGAGAGAGAGAGAGAGAGAGAGAGAGAGAGAGAGAGAGAGAGAGAGAGAGAGAGAGAGAGAGAGATTGGAAAAGTCCTCCCCTTCCTCCTCCTCCTCTTCCTCTTCTTCCTCCTCTAGGCCACTGTATAAACACTTGAGTAAAAGAGGGAAGGAGGAGGAAGAAGAGGAGGAGGAGGAGGAGGACAACGTATACCTAGAGAGAGAGAGAGAGAGAGAGAGAGAGAGAGAGAGAGAGAGAGAGAGAGAGAGAGAGAGAGAGAGAGAGAGAGAGAGAGAGAGAATGAAAATATGGAGTGAAATGGAAAAAAAAGAAAGGAAAAGACAGGAAAATAAATGGAAAATGGAAAAAAAAGAAATGAAAGGGAAAGAAAAGGAAAGCAAAATAAAGAAAAAAAGAGAAGGGAAGGAAAATAATGGAGAGAGAGAGAGAGAGAGAGAGAGAGAGAGAGAGAGAGAGAGAGAGAGAGAGAGAGAGAGATAGTTAATTGGGAAAGTTATGAGGCAAAAAAACAAAAACAAAAACATCGCTCATTAACACACACACACACACACACACACACACACACACACACACACACACACACACACACACACACACACACACACGCAGCTGGTCGTGTGGGAGTAACTTGTCTACATCAATAAACTTACATTTACATAACAACTGTATACCTGACCGTGTGTGTGTGTGTGTGTGTGTGTGTGTGTGTGTGTGTGTGTAAAATAGTGAAGGTTGATTTTTTTTTTTCTTTCTTTTTCTTTGCATCTATTTTTTTATCCTCCTCCTCCTCCTTCTTCACCCTCTCTTCTTCTTCTTCTATTTTTTTTTATTATTCCTCCTCCTCCTCCTCCTACTACTACTACTACTACTACTACTACTACTATTACTACTACTACTTCTTCTTCTTCTTCCTCTCTTCTTATTATTATTATTATATTTTCTTATTATTATTATTATTATTATTCCTCCTCCTCCTCCTCCTCCTCCTCTATATCTCACCAACTTTTTTTTTCATATGATTCCAAAAACAAAATAAAAACAAAAACAAAGAAAACGTGCCAATATATATTTTTTCAGGGTACACAATTTCGTTTTGATAGAGTGCAAATACGTGTGTGTGTGTGTGTGTGTGTGTGTGTGTGTGTGTGTGTGTGTGTGTGTGTGTGTGTGTGTGTGTGTTACAAGATTTACAGGATCAAAACTTGTCTCCGAACTGTTTTCTAAATCGACATTTTATGCAAAGACGCCAGAATAGGTTAAGAGAGAGAGAGAGAGAGAGAGAGAGTAGTGGTAATGCTTGTTTAATGTTCCTAACTCTCTCTCTCTCTCTCATAGGTTGTGGAAAGGGAAAGGCATACACGAAACAGGGAAGAAAGGACGAAGGAGGAAAGGAAGCAAGGAAGGAAGGAAGGAAAGAAGGAAAATAAACGATACAGAGGAAAATAAAAATACTAAATAAAAAATAAGAGAAGAGAGGAAGACAGGGGGGGGGGGAGTAAGAAAAGGAAGACAAGGGAAAAGAGAAGAAAAGGGAAGGAAAGAAGAAAGGAAGGAGCGAAAGATCAAACAAATGAATAAACAGAACAAAATAAACAACATATAGAAAAAAGGAAGAAAAAAGTAAAAAAGTAGAAAAGCAAGAAAGGAAAAAAAACAAAGGAAAAAAACTACCAAACGAAGGAATAACAAAAAGGAAGAAGGAAAGAAAGGAGAAAGAAAAGTAATCAAAGAAGGAAGGAAGGAAGAAATGAAAGAAAACAAATAGTGAACGAAAGAGGAATAGAAAAGAGAGATGGAAGGAAGGAAGGAGGGAAGGAAGAAGGGAAGGAAGGGGAGGCCTGATCAATATTGGTGGCTGAGGCAAACACACACACACACACACACACACACACACACACACACACACACACACACACACACACACACACACACCACCACACTCTAGAACAACACCACCTCCTTTCCATCAGCGTCATCACCACACACACACACACACACACACACACACACACACACAGCATTGGACACTCATACTCTTCCTCCTTCTCCTTCTCTTCTTCCTCCTCTTCCTCTTCCTCATTATCATCATCATTCCTTTAATCTTTCTCTTCTTTATTTTTCTTCTTTACTCTTTCTTCCTCTTTTCTCTCCTCTTCTTTATTCCATCTTTTCCTCCTCCTCCTCCTCCTCCTCCTCTTCTTCCATTTATTTGATTCTCTTCTTTACTTCTTCTTCTTCTTCCTCCAGTTTCCCATTATCTTCATTTCTTTCCTCTTCTCCCCTCCTCTCTCTCTCTCTCTCTCTCTCTCTCTCTCTCTCTCTCTCTCTCTCTCTCTCTCTCTCTCTTCCTTCATTTTATTCTTCCTTCACTCCCTCCTTTCCTTCCTACCCTCTCCCATCCTTCTTTCCTTCCTTCCTTCTCTCCTCATTCCCTTTCCTTCATTCCTTTCTCTCTCTCTGCTTTTTTTGTTATTTTCTTTTCCTTCTTTCTTCGTTTTCCTTCCTCCCTTTCCTTCGTTCGTTCCTTCCTTCCTTCCTTCCTTCCTTTCTCTCGCCACAATAATGGAAAACGGGAGCCTTAAAATGAGAGAGAGAGAGAGAGAGAGAGAGAGAGAGAGAGAGAGAGAGAGAGAGAGAGAGAGAGAGAGAGAGAGAGAGAATGAAGACATCAACTGTCGACACTATCTATTTAAAGGGGAACTCGAACTCCTCCTCCTCCTCCTCCTCCTCCTCCTCCTCCTATTCTTCTTCCTCTGTTTCTTCCCCCTATTATTCTCTTCTCGTTCTCTCTATCTCCTGGCCATTATTTTCTCCTCCTCCTCCTCCTCCTTGTCTTCCTCTATTTCCTCCACTTATTATTGTTTCCTTCTCATTCTTTTCTGGTCATTATTTAATCCTCCTCCTCCTCCTCCTCCTCCTCCTCCTTTTCTTTCTCTTTCTCTTCATTCTCATCCAATCTCTAGTTTCTCTTTCTCCTCCTCCTCCTCCTCCTTTTCTTTCTCTTTCTCTTCATTCTCATCCAATCTCTAGTTTCTCTTTCTCCTCCTCCTCCTCCTTTTCTTTCTCTCTCTCTTCATTCTTCTCCATTCTCTAGTTTCTCTTTCTCTTCCTCCTCCTCCTCTTCCTCATTTCTTCCATGCATTGTTCTCTTCCTTCTTTAAAACTCTTCCCACGTTTACGATTATCTTCATTAAATTCATAAGAAGATATTTATAATCTTTCGAAGACGCAAGAGTTACACACCTGTCGGTCCTTCCCTTACCTGGCTCTCTGATCACCTGTTTAACACCTCTACGAACACATCAGGTGAGACTTGATTGGAAAACTATAAATGGGTGAAGGGATTTAATAAGGGGGATGTTGATAAGCCGGGAAGGAAGGAAGGAAGGAGGGAAGGTAGAGAAGGGTAACGAAAAGAAGAAGTGGAAGAAGAGGTGGAAGGAAGGAAGAAGAGGGTAAAGAATGAAGGAATTAAGGAAGAAAGAAAGAAACAAAGAAATAAAGAAAGGAAGGAAGGAAGGAAGGAAGAAGTGTAGCGAAGGGTAACAAAAAGAAGTGGGAGAAAAGGTGGAAGAAAGGAAGAAAAAGGTAAAAAATGAATGAAGGAAGGAAGAAAGGAAGGAAGGAAGGAAGGAAGGAAGGAAGAAGTGTAGAGAAGGGTAACGAAAAGAAGAAGTAAGTTAAGTAAAAGGTGGAAGGGAGGGAAGAAAAGGTTTAAGAATGAAGGAATTAAGGAAGAAAGGAAGGAAGGAAGAAAGGAAGGAAGGAAGAAAGGAAGGAAGGAAGGAAGGAAGGGAGAAGTGTAGAGAAGGGTAACGAAAAGAAGAAGTGAGTTAAGTAAAAGGTGGAAGGGAGGGAAGAAAAGGTTTAAGAATGAAGGAATTAAGGAAGAAAGGAAGGAAGGAAGAAAGGAAGGAAGGAAGGAAGGAAGGAAGAAGTGTGGAAAACGGTAACATAAAGAGGAAGCGGGTAAAGTAAAAGGTGGAAGGAAGGAATGAAGGAAGAAAGAAAGGAAGGAAGGAAGGTAGATAGGAAGGAAGGAATGTAAGAAAAAATAAAGAAGGAGGAAGGAAGGAAGGAGAGAGGGGAAAAATGTTTAGAGAACGAGAAAATAAGTTAAAGAATGGAGAGGAGAGAAAGAAAGAAAGAAAGAAAGAAAGAAAGGAAAGAAAGAATGGGTTAGGTTTATAAATGGGTGAAGGGCTTTAATAAGGGTGATATTGATAAGGTTTTGGTGGTAAGAGAACACGTAGCAATGGGTTTAAGTTGGACAAATTCAGATTCAACAAAGACAGACAAGAATTGGTTTACTAACAGAGTGGTGGATGAGTGGAACAGGCCTGGCAGTCATGTAGCGAGCGCCAATACGATAGACACATTCAAGAGGTTGGATTAGTTCATGGGTAGTGAGGTTAGGTGGGGTTAGGTTCACAGGAGATGCCTTGTATAGACCAACCGGGATCTTGCACTCATTATGTTCTATGTTCGTATTGTGTAATGAGAGAGAGAGAGAGAGAGAGAGAGAGAGAGAGAGAGAGAGAGAGAGAGAGAGACAGAGAGAGCAAAGAAAACAAAGTGGATGGGAGAGATATGAAGAATGAGATGGGGAGAGGGGAGAAGAAATACAATAGGAGGAGGAGGAGGAGGAGGAGGAGGAGGAGGAGGAGGAGGAGGAGGAGGAGGTCGTAACTCGCGCGGGACCGATTCTCAGTTCGGTCATAAAGAGGAAGAAGAGGAGAAGGAGGAAGAGGAGGAGGAAGACGGAGCGGTGAAGTATGGAGTAGGTGTAGTTTACCTCCTCCTCCTCCTCCTCCTCCTCCTCCTCCCAAGGGAAATCGGGGTAAAGGGGAAGGAGGGACACTGCGACAACCGATCAACTACACCCCAAATTCCCCAACCCTTCCCTCCATTCCCCAACCCTTCCCTCCATTCCCCAACCCTTCCCTCCATTCCCCATCCCTTCCCTCCATTCCCCATCCCTTCCCTCCATTCCCCAACCCTTCCTTCCATTCCCCAACCCTTCCTTCCATTCCCCAACCCTTCCCTCCATTCCCCAACCCTTCCCTCCATTCCCCATCCCTTCCCTCCATTCCCCAACCCTTCCTTCCATTCCCCAACCCTTCCCTCCATTCCCCATCCCTTCCCTCCATTCCCCAACCCTTCCCTCCATTCCCCAACCCTTCCCTCCATTCCCCAACCCTTCCCTCCATTCCCCAACCCTTCCCTCCATTCCCCATCCCTTCCCTCCATTCCCCATCCCTTCCCTCCATTCCCCAACCCTTCCCTCCATTCCCCAACCCTTCCTTCCATTCCCCAACCCTTCCCTCCATTCCCCAACCCTTCCCTCCATTCCCATCCCTTCCTCCATTCCCCATCCTTCCCTCCATTCCCCAACCCTTCCTCCATTCCCCAACCCTTCCGTCCATTCCCCAACCCTTCCCTCCATTCCCCATCCCTTCCTTCCATTCCCCAACCCTTCCCTCCATTCCCCATCCCTTCCCTCCATTCCCCAACCCTTCCCTCCATTCCCCAACCCCACAAATCCTCCCCCCCCCCTTGCATCCGTCTCAGAACCCTTCCATCTTGTATTCCCTCCATCCCGTTCCCTTCCTTTCCTCTTCATTTTCTCTCCCATTCCCTTTCTCCCCCCTCTATTCCAATCTAATCTCCCTTCCCCTTGCTTTTCGTTCTCCATTCCCTTCTCTTTCTCTTCCTTTCCAACGCCTTCCTTTCCTCTTTTCTCCTACTTCCTCCTCCCCTTTTCCCTCCTTCTTTGGTATCTTCTCTCCCAATTTTCTCTCCCCTTCCCTTTCTCCCCCCTCTATTCCAATCTAAACTTCCTTCACCTTCTTTTTCG
>NC_066527.1:5153930-5156430 GCF_024679095.1 Eriocheir sinensis
GGAAGGGTGGGAAGGGTGGGGAGGAGTGGGAGAAGGGAGGGGTTGGGGAATGGTGTGGGAGGGTGGAGAAGGGTGGAAAAAGGAGGAGTGGGAAATAAAAAGGATAGAAGGGAATGGGAAGGGTGGGGAGGAGTGGGAAAATGGTGGGGAGGGGTTGGGGAATGGTGTGGGGAGGGTGGGGAAGGGTGGAAAAAGGAGGAGTGGGAAATAAAAAGGATAGAAGGGAATGGGAAGGGTGGGGAAGGCTGGGGAGGAGTGGGAGAAGGGTGGGGAGGGGTTGGGGAATGGTGGGGAGGGGTTGGGGAATGGTGTGGGGAGGGTGGGGAAGGGTGGAAAAAGGAGGAGTGAGAAATAAAAAGGATAGAAGGGAATGGGAAGGCTGGGGAAGGGTGGGGAGGAGTGGGAGAAGGGTGGGGAGGGGTTGGGGAATGATGGGGAGAGGTGTGGGGAATGGTGTGGGGAGGGTGGGGAAGGGTGGAAAAAGGAGTGGGAAACGAAGGAAATGGTAAGTATGAATGTATGTATGTATGTATGTATGTATTTAGATGTATGTAGCTCCTTTTTCAACCGCTTTTGTTTTTCTTTTTTCAATTACGTATTTTTTTGTAATTTAAAGAACAAAAGAACGCAACATACAAGTACTAAGGAACACAACACAAGGACAGTCCAGCTATATAGAGAACACTAATCGAATATTCACGAGTCTGTCCTAAAAATAACTCTGATCTTCTTCGATGCTTTATGAGAGGAAAGTGAGATGGCTCGTAACTCTCTCTCTCTCTCTCTCTCTCTCTCTCTCTCTCTCTCTCTCTCTCTCTGTTCTGCTTCCCTTCCTTTCCGTTTCTTTCCTTTCCCTTCCATTTATTTTCCTTCCCATCTCTCCCTTCCTTTCCTTCCTTTTCTTTCCCTTCCCTTTCTTCCCATTTCTTTTCTTTCCTTTTCATTAATTTTCCTGTTTTTTCCTTCTCTTTTTTTTATCCCATTTCACTCCGTACCATTTACCTCTCTCTCTCTCTCTCTCTCTCTCTCTCTCTCTCTCTCTCTCTCTCTCTCCATTTCCCCCAACACACTCCTTCCTTCCGTAATAAAAAGTTAACACACACACACACACACACACACACACACACACACACACACACACAGTCCATTTCCCCACACAATAAAATGTTCATAGCTACGGAATGAGAGAGAGAGAGAGAGAGAGAGAGAGAGAGAGAGAGAGAGAGAGAGAGAGAGAGTAATAAAACTTGCAAAGGAATAGAAAATTGGAAAGAAAGAAACAATGAAAAACGAAAATAGGAGAAGAAGAAGAAGTAACAGAAAAAGAAATAGAAAAAAAAACAAAAAGAAAAGGAGGAGGAAGGAATAAGAAGAGGAAGAGGAGGAAAACAAATATAGACGCAACAGATTAAAAAAAAAAAAGCAAACCAGCAAGGAAAAAACAGAGAGAGAGAGAGAGAGAGAGAGAGAGAGAGAGAGAGAGAGAGAGAGAGAGAAAGGCATCATAAACCAAGAGTAAGGTTGTTTTTTTTCTCTAAGTTGGACGGGCGAGATGGGTTTATGTGGGAGAGAGTGAGATGGGGCGAGGCTGGCCGTGGGGAAGGGTGGGGAAGGGTGGGGAAGGAAAGGAAAAGAGAGCTATGAAGGGAAGGAGAAGATAATAGGTAGGGAAAGGAAGGGAAATAGAAAGGGTGATCAAGGATGGGGAGGAAGGAGGAGGAAAGATGGGGAAGAATGAGGATGGGGAGGAGGGTGAAGGAAGAGGATTGAGGGGAGTGAAAAGGATGGGCAAGGTTGGGGAAGGGAGAGGAGACAGGAAAGGAAGACAGGAAAGAGTGGGGAAGAAAGAGGAAGGATGGGGAATGGCGGGGAAGGATGAGGATGGGGAGGAAGATAAAGGAAGAGGATTGAGGGGAGTGAAAAGAATGGGCAAGGTTGGGGAAGGGAGAGGAGAAATGAAAGGAAAAGACGGAAAAGTGTGGGGAATGGTGGGGAAGGAAGCGGGGAAGGGGAGGAGGGATGATAACGTGAGGGAGGCAATACTATGGGTGGGGATGGGTGGGGAATGGAGGGGGAAGGAGGGGGAAAGGGAGGGGAGGGAAGAGAGAAAAGAGGGGAAAGATTTTTGTGTGGGGAAGGGTGAGGACGAGGTGGGGAAGGGACGGGAGGGGAGAGGAAAGGAGGGGAAGAGTGGGGAAGGAAGGGGAATGGTGGTAAGAGGAGGGGAAGGCTGGGGAAAGGGAGGTGAGGGATGAGAAAGAGGGGAAAGAATATTAGGGATGGGGAAAAGTGGGGAAGGGAGGGGAAGAGTTGGGGAATGGTGGGGAAGGTAAGGGAAGGGAGGGGAAGGCTGGGGAAAGGGAGGTGAGGGAAGAGAAAGAGGGGAACGAATAATAGGGGTGGGGAAGTGTGGGGAAAGGTTGGGACGGGAAGGGTGAGGAAGGATGGGGGAGGGTGGGGAAGGAAGGGGAATGGTGGTAAAGGGAGGGGAAGGCTGGGG
>NC_066527.1:5166430-5171430 GCF_024679095.1 Eriocheir sinensis
TCTTCCTTCATTCCTTCACCTTTTTCCTTCTTCCTATATTCCTTCATGCATTCAGTCAGTCATTTAATTCTTCCTTCATTCCCTCCTTCACTTGTTTTCTTTCATTTTTTCTTCATTCATTCATTCAGGTACTCATTCTTTTCTTTCTTTCTTTCTTTCCTTCCTTCACTCCTTCACCTTTTCCCTTTCTTTTCTATTTAATCCTTCCTTCATTCCTTCATTCACTGCTCTTTTCTTTCATTTTTCTTCCTTCATTCATTCAGGAACTCATTTATTTTTTTTCTTTCCTTCTTTTCTTCCTTCACTCCTTCACCTTTTTTCCTTCTTTTCTATTTAATCCTTCATTCATTCATTCATTCACTGCTCTTGTCTTCCATTTTTCTTCCTTCATTCATTCAGGAACTCATTTATTTTTTTCTTTCCTTCCTTCCTTCCTTCACTCCTTCACCTTTTCCCTTTCTTTTCTATTTAATCCTTCATTCATTCCTTCATTCACTGCTCTTGTCTTCCATTTTTCTTCCTTCATTCATTCAAGAACTCATTTTTTTTTCTATCCTTCTTTTCTTCCTTCACTCCTTCACCTTTTCCCTTTCTTTTCTATTTAATCCTTCCTTCATTCCTTCATTCACTGCTCTTTTCTTCCATTTTTCTTCCTTCATTCATTCAGGAACTCATTTTTTTCTTTCTTTTCTTCCTTCCTTCCTTCACCTTTTTTCCTTCTTCCAATATTCCTTCATGCATTCAGTCAGTCATTTAATTCTTCCTTCATCCCTTCCTTCATTGTTGTTTTCTTCCATATTTTCTTCATTCCTTCATCACTGTCTTCATTCATTTAGGCATTCATAATTTTTTTTCTTTCCTTCCTTCTTTCCTTTTTTTTTCTTTTTCCTTCTTCCTTCTTCCTATATTCCTTCATGCATTCAGTCAATCAGTCACTTAATCCTTCCTTCATTCCTTCCTTCTCTGTTGTTTTCTTCCTTTTTTTCTTCATTCATTCAGGCACTCATTTTTTTTCTTTCCTTCCTTCCTTCTTTTTTTTCTTCAGTTATTTTCTTTCTTCACTCGTTCAATCATTTCTTTCTTCACTGCCTCTCTTCCTTCTTTTATTTATTTCCCTCTTCCTTCCTTCCTTTATTCCATTGCCTCTTCCTCCCTTCTCCATTCACGTATTTTTCCTCCCGCTATTGTCCTCCTTCTGCTCTTTCTCCTCCTCCTCCTCCTCCTCCTCTTCTTCCCTTATCACCCTTTTTTCTCTCCATTCTTTATCTCTTTCTCCTTCCTCTCCTTCTTTATTCTTCTTCTCCTTCCTTCTGTTCTTATATTTATTTTTCTCTTTCAATCTCTCCTTCCCTTCCCCTCTCCTCCTCCTCCTCTTCCTTCTCCCTTATCACCCTTTTCTCTCTCCATTCTTTATCTCTTTCTCCTTCCTCTCCTTCTTTATTATTATTCTCCTTCATTCTGTTCTTATTTTCTTATATTTATTTTTATCTTTCAATCTCTCCTTCCCTTCTCCTCCTCCTCCTCCTCTTCCTCTCTTTCAATTTTCCTTATCTCCGTTCCGTTTATTCTAATTCTCTCTCTCTCTCTCTCTCTCTCTCTCTCTCTCTCTCTCTCTCTCTCTCTCTCTCTCTCTCTCTCTCTCTCTCTCTCATTTCCTTGTTCATCTTTTCTCTTTTTATTCTCTCATTCCTTCCTTTCGTTGTCCTCCTCCTCCTCCTCCTTGCCCTTCACTTTCTCTTCTCGCCTCTTCCTTTCTTCCTTCTTCCTCCTCCATTCCCTATTCTTCCTGTCACTCGTGTTCAAGGTTGTGTGTGTGTGTGTGTGTGTGTGTGTGTGTGTGTGTGTGTGTGTGTGTGTGTGTGTGTGTGTGTGTTTGTAGATCTAATAGAGAGAGAGAGAGAGAGAGAGAGAGAGAGAGAGTCTATTAGTACCCAGCCGCACACATCCTTCTGGGTACACACACACACATGCCTACACCACTCTCTCTCTCTCTCTCTCTCTCTCTCTCTCTCTCTCTCTCTCTCCCATCATCCTACGCATTATATTTGCAGCATGTCAATCTCTCTCTCTCTCTCTCTCTCTCTCTCTCTCTCTCTCTCTCTCTCTCTCTCTCTCTCTCTCTCTCTCTCTCTCTCTCTCTCTCTCTCTCTCTCTGTCCCATCATCCTACGCATTATATTTGCAGCATCTCTCTCTCTCTCTCTCTCTCTCTCTCTCTCTCTCTCTCTCTCTCTCTCTCTCTACGAGGAACGCCAGGAATCTCTCACTCTCTTTATCTTATCTTATCGGTATTGCTTCGCTCCCATCCACCCACGACTCTCTCTCTCTCTCTCTCTCACCTAACCTCCTTCTGGCTCTTTATTTCTTTCCTTTCCTCTCGATATTCACATTATCTCCCTCTCTCTCTCTCTCTCTCTCTCTCTCTCTCTCTCTCTCTCTCTCTGACGTCAGCACTGGTACACTACAAGTTCTTGCTCAGATATTTCCACTGATAAGCTCCAAGTTATCTTACGGATGAGATAGGGGAAGAGACAAGGTGAAGAGGCGAAGAAGAGAGAGAAGGTGAGGTGAGGAGATAAGAGAGAAGACAGGTATATACGGTGAAAGGTGAGGTGAGGTGAGTGTCGTACGTGGCTGGATAAATTGATGTATGTCTCTCTATGTTATCGTGTGAGAGAAAATCGGAACTAATGGACATCTTTCAAATGTATTTCTTATTTCAAAATCACTTCTTACTAACTCACTAACCAATGCTGTCTTTTAATTATTCGCCTTTCTTTACTAATTCCCTTTTCGTTTTCTCTTGGCTCATCAGTTTTGTCTATCTATATTCTCTTTCTCATTCTCTCCTTATTCAAAATCACTTCTTACTAACTCACTAACCAATGCTGTCTTTCAATTCTTCGCCTTTCTTTACTAATTCCCTTTTCGTTTTCTCTTGGCTCATCAGTTTTGTCTATCTTTATTCTCTTTCTCCTTCTCCCCTTATTCAAAATCACTTCTTACTAACTCACTAATCAATCCTCATTCTCAATTCTTCGCCTTTCTTTATTAATTCCCTTTTCGTTTTCTCTTCCTCGTTTCATTAGTTTTGTCTATCTTTATTCTCTTTCTCATTCTCTCCTTATTCAAAATCACTTCTCACTAACTCACTAATCAATGTTCTCTCTCTCAATTCTTCGCCTTTCTCTACTAATTCCCTTTCGTTCTCTCTTCCTTGTTTCATCAGTTTTGTCTATCTGTATTGTCTTCCTCAGTTTCTCATTTATACTTCAAAATCACTTCTTACTAACTCACTAATCAATGTTCTTTCTCAATTATTCGCCTTTGTTAAATTCTTACCTATTAATGCTTTCTTTATTGATCATCTTTCCTTTTTACTTGCTTCTTTATCAGTCTTGTTCTCTGTTTCTTCTTCTCCTTACTTCAAAATCATTTATTACTAATTCACTAATCAATGTTGTCTTTCACTTCTTCGCCTTCGTAAAATTCTACATTATCATACTTTTTTTTTTACTCATCTTTTGTTCTTCCTTGCTTATTCTTGTTTTGTCTATCTTTCTGTGCTTTCTCTGTCTCTCTTCTTACTTCAAAATCATTTATTACTAACTCACTAACCAATTCTGTCTTTCCATTCTTCGCTCTCGTTAAATTTTACCAACTATTATGCTTTCTTTATTAATCATCTTTCATCAGCTTTGTCTATATTCTCATTATTTCGCTTTTTTTCCTTTTCGTTCAGTTCTACAAACTTATACAATCTATCTTATACAATCTTATACATTCAATCTATCTATATGCTTTCTTTATTAATCATCTTTCATCAGTTTAGTCTATGTTTTCTTTATTTCTCCTTATTTTCCTTTTCGTTCAATTCTACATATTTATATAATCTATCTTTTAAACTATCCCTCGCCTACGTTAACTTTTACCTACTAATGCTTTCTTTATTAATTATCTCTCGTTTTTTTCCTTATTTCTACATCAGTTTAGTCTATCTTCATTCTCTTTCTCTATCTCTGTTTTCCCCTTTAGTCCAATTCTACATACTTATGCTTACTATCTTCTGAACTATTCCTCATTCTAGTTACATTCTACAAACTATTGCACACTTCTAAACTATTCCTTGCCTTCTTTATATTTTAATACTATCCACTAACTTATTCTTCGCCATGTTCAATTCTGCATACTAACACTCACTGCTAAACTATTCTTCGGCTTCGTTAAATTTTTCATAGTATTTCAATCTTCTAAACTATTCCTTGCCTTCTTTCAATCTTCAAAACTATTCCTTGCCTTCTTTCTATTCTAATACTATCCACTAACCCATTCTTCGTCTACGTTCAATTCTGCATACTAACACTCATTTCTAAGCAATTCTCCGCCGTCTTTAAAATCCGCATCCTTCCCTTCCAATCACCTTTTTCGCAGCATATCATTACTAAGGGGGAAGATAAATGTGTTGGGTGTAGCCAGTGACCCGTAGAAGCGGCTCGTAGAAAGCTTGTGTTGAGGGAGCGGCGTCTGGCTAACTGGTGGCGCTGGAACTGACCGGAAGGGAGCGGCCGAGAAAGGGACTCAACCACCCACCCTTCTGCACAACCTCGCTACTCTTTGTATTGTATTTCTCAGTATTTCGTATTGGTATTTTGTAGATTTTCAGCCATAGAAGATGAGGTGGAGGAGGAAGGGGGAGAGGAGAGGAGAAAGAGGGGAAAGAGAAGGGAGGGGAGGAAAGGAGGAAGGAGGGAGTATGGGTAGGTTATGAGAGGGGAGGAGCAAGGAGAGAAGAAAAGAAGAGAAGGAAGAGGAGAAGGAGGGAAGAGAAACGAGTGTAAGTGAAAGGGAATGAAAGAGAGAAGAATGAGAAGAGGAAAAATATGGAAAAAAAGGAAAGAGAAGAGGATAGAAGTAAAGAAGAGGGATAAGAGAGGAAGGAAAAGGAGGAAGAGGAGAAGGAGGAGGAGAAAAAGAGGAACGAGAATGAAGGAGAAAAAAATG
>NC_066527.1:5176430-5211430 GCF_024679095.1 Eriocheir sinensis
GTAACTTTTTTTTTCTTCCTTTTCGAAAATTCTGCCTATAAAGTTTTGTTTGTTTTTGTTTTTCTTTTTTTTTGGGTGGGGGGTTACGGAAACTTTGCCTACCGAGTTTGTCTGTTTGTTTGTTTGTTTGTGTGTCTCCTTGTCTTCTTTTTTATGCTTCAGAAAAAATACCTACCGATTTTTTTCTTTCTTTTTTCTTGATTACGGAAACTTTGCCTGCCGAGTTTGTTTGTTTGTTTGTTTGTTTGTTTGTGTGTCTCCTTGTCTTCTTTTTTATGCTTCAGAAAAAATACCTACCGATTTTTTTCTTTCTTTTTTCTTGATTACGGAAACTTTGTCGGTCGAGTTCGATGTTTTTTTTTTTTTTTCTTGTCGTTTTCACACTTTTTTTTATATTGTCAGGTTCCGGCAACACACACACACACACACACACACACACACACACACACACACACACAACACCGATACTTATAAAACACTCATAATCATTGTACACTCTCTCTCTCTCTCTCTCTCTCTGATCTATATCTACCCATAAGACCTCCCTCCCTTTCCCTTTCCTTCCCCTTTCTCCCCCTCCGGTATTAAAGGGTTGTGTTATCCAGGTGAAGTAAATTATTAGAACATTATATAAGCACCTGTGTGTGTGTGTGTGTGTGTGTGTGTGTGTGTTAGGGTATCGGCAGGTGAGGAATGATATAGGTAAGTAATGGTGATTGATTTGATAAGGGATAAGGGAGGTGGTGGGGGGGGAGGGGGGGAGTGAAGCAATTACCACTACTACTACTACTACAGCAAATAATAATAATAATAATAATAATAATAATAATAATAACAACCCTGATATGCTGTGGTCAAATAAAAATACTGACCAAAAAATAAACAATGATATTAAATTCTGATAACCGCGATAACCAAAACTGCGATACTGAAGACAATGATAATAACAATAATAATAATAATAATAATAATAATAATAATAATAATAATAATGGTAATAACAATAATAATAATACCTAACATAACAACAACGGAACAAATACACAAAATAACAAAAGTAAACTGTAGCAATGAGAATAACAAGATAAAAGATAAAAGTTACTATAGAATCTTATATTTAACTGCAAGGTGTGTAAACAGATTCATAAGGTAAGAAGACTGGTCAAAGAGAGGACAGGTGAGAACAGGTAAGTGTATTAAAAGTAGAAAGATTTAAAAAGAAGTAAAAGAAAGAAAGGAAAAAGTAAAGAGAAAGGTAAAGTAAAGAAAGAAAGAAAAGAAGAAAGGAAAGAACGAAGAAGGAAGGAAAGAAAAAAGGAAAAGGAGGGAAAAAAAATACAGAATAAAAGGAAGTATATTCGAAAAGTAAAGAAAAGTAAAGTAAAGAAAGAAGAAAGGAAAGAACGAAAAAGGAAGGAAAGAAAAAAAGGAAAAGGAGGGGAAAAAAATAAAGAAAAAATACATAATAAAAGGAAGTATATTCGAAAAGTAAAGAAAGAAGTAAAGTAAAGAAAGAAAAGAAGAAAGGAAAGAACGAAAAAGGAAGGAAAGAAAAAAAGGAAATGGAGGGAAAAAAAGAAAGAAAAAATACAGAATGAAAGGAAGTATATTCGAAAAGTAAAGAAAGAAAGAAAGTAAAGAAAGAAAAGAAGAAAGGAAAGAACGAAGAAGGAAGGAAATAAAAAAAGAAAAAAAGAAAAAAGAAAGAAAAAATACAGAATGAAAGGAAGTATATTCGAAAAGTAAAGAAAGAAAGAAAGTAAAGAAAGAAAAGAAGAAAGGAAAGAACGAAAAAGGAAGGAAAGAAAAAAAGAAAAGGAGGGGAAAAAAAGAAAGAAAAAATACAGAATAAAAGGAAGTATATTCGAAAAGTAAAGAAAGAAAAGACGAAAGGAAAGAACGAAAAAGGAAGGGAAGAAAAAAAGAAAAGGAGGGGAAAAAAGAAAGAAAAAATACAGAATGAAAGGAAGTAATTCTGAGCAGATAAAAGGTATATTAAATAGTAACGAGTAGCAGAAATTGAAGAGGTAATAAGATTGGTTACAGAGAACAGGTAATACAGACAGGTAGGGAAGGTGTGTGATTGGAAATGTCTGGAAGGTGTGACGTGTGGAAACAGATTAGCAGGAGGTAGAGACGGTTGGAGAAGATAGAGAAAATAGAGATAGGAGAATGGTGCTGATACGATGATTGGTGTAGATAGACAGATGAAGACAGATAGATTAGAGAAAATAGAGATAGGAGAATGGTGCTGATACGATGATTGGTGTAGATAGACAGACAAAGACAGATAGATTAGAGAAAATAGAGATAGGAGAACGGTGCTGATAGGATGACTGGTATAGATAGACAGATAAAGACAGATAGATTAGAGAAAATTGAGATAGGAGAATGGTGCTGATACGATGATTGGTATAGATAGACAGACAAAGACAGATAGATTAGAGAAAATAGAGATAGGAGAATGGTGCTGATAGGATGATTGATGTAGATAGACAGACAAAGACAGATAGATTAGAGAAAATAGATAGGAGAATGGTGCTGATAGGATGATTGGTGTAGATAGACAGACAAAGACAGATAGATTAGAGAAAATAGAGATAGGAGAATGGTACTGATAGGATGATTGGTGTAGATAGACAGACAAAGACAGATAGATTAGAGAAAATAGAGATAGGAGAATGGTACTGATAGGATGATTGGTATAGATAGACAGACAAAGACAGATAGATTAGAGAAAATAGAGATAGGAGAATGGTGCTGATAGGATGATTGGTGTAGATAGACAGATAAAGACAGATAGATTAGAGAAAATAGAGATAGGAGAATGGTGCTGATACGATGATTGGTGTAGATAGACAGACAAAGACAGATAGATTAGAGAAAATAGAGATAGGAGAATGGTGCTGATAGGATGATTGGTATAGATAGACAGACAAAGACAGATAGATTAGAGAAAATAGAGATAGGAGAATGGTGCTGATAGGATGATTGGTATAGATAGACAGACAAAGACAGATAGATTAGAGAAAATAGAGATAGGAGAATGGTGCTGATAGGATGATTGATGTAGATAGACAGACAAAGACAGATAGATTAGAGAAAATAGAGATAGGAGAATGGTGCTGATAGGATGATTGGTGTAGATAGACAGATAAAGACAGATAGATTAGAGAAAATAGAGATAGGAGAATGGTGCTGATAGGATGATTGGTGTAGATAGACAGATAAAGACAGATAGATTAGAGAAAATAGAGATAGGAGAATGGTACTGATAGGATGATTGATGTAGATAGACAGACAAAGACAGATAGATTAGAGAAAATAGAGATAGGAGAATGGTGCTGATAGGATGATTGGTATAGATAGACAGACAGACAAAGACAGATAGATTAGAGAAAATAGAGATAGGAGAATGGTGCTGATAGGATGATTGGTGTAGATAGACAGATAGACAAAGACAGATAGATTAGAGAAAATAGAGATAGAAGAATGGTGCTGATAGGATGATTGGTGTAGATAGACAGACAGACAAAGACAGATAGATTAGAGAAAATAGAGATAGGAGAATGGTGCTGATACGATGATTGGTATAGATAGACAGATAGACAAAGACAGATAGATTAGAGAAAATAGATAGGAGAATGGTGCTGATAGGATGACTGGTGTAGATAGACAGATAGACAGAGACAGATAGATAAAGATAGAAACAGAGATTGAAATTAAAGCATAGACGAATATATTGAAATTAAGATATAGAGAGATAAATTACAAAGATAAAAAGACATAGAAAGATTTGATTAGATACAAAAATACTAAATAAAGATAGAGATAGATATAGATAGACAGATACATAGATAGATATAGATATAAAAACTAATAGACAAAACATTTTAACCATACAAATATCTAACACACACACACACACACACACACACACACACACACACACACACACGAGTTCCAGACATGACGACAGACACAACAGACAGACAGACAGGCAGACACGGACAATCTAGACAGCAGATGGCGTTTATGTGAATCAATACACACACACACACACACACACACACACACACACACACACACACACACACACACACACACACACACACAGACACACACACACACACAGAGAGAGAGAGAGAGAGAGAGAGAGAGAGAGAGAGAGAGAGAGAGAGAGAGAGAGAGAGAGAGAGAGAGAGAGAGAGAGAGAGAGAGAGAGAGAGAGAGAGACTGACCTTGTAGAATTAGGCAATACACGGTTTGAGGCGCCAAGCTTTCTCGCCAGACACACACACACACACACACACACACACACACACACACACACACAGGGGGAGCTTGTAGACTCCTTATGTTCTCATGTAAAAAGTTAAAAAAAAAAGACAGACAGACAGAGAGACATACAGAGAGAGAGAGAGAGAGAGAGAGAAAGGGGGGGTCGGAATCCTTTTTATGACTTCCTTTCCTTCCTTCTCTTCTTCCTCCTGTCTTCTTTTCCTCCTCTCTCTCTCTCTCTCATTCTCCTCCTCCCCCTCCTCCTCCTATTCTCTTTCTTCCCTTCTATTCCCATTCTTCCATTACTCCTCCTCCTTCAACTCCGCTTCTTCCATTCCTTCCCTCCACTTCCTTGTCCCTTTTTTCTTTAACTCCTCTTCCTCCAATTCCCTTTCTTTCCTCTCCTCCTCCTCCCCTACTCCCTTTCTTCCTTAACTCCCCTTCCTCTTCTTCCTCCTCCTCCTGTTATTCGCTTCCTCCCGTTCCAATTCTTTTTTTTCCTCCTCCTCCCTTTCTTCCTTAACTCCCCTTCTTCTTCTTCTTCTTCCTCCTCTTTTTCCTTCTCCTCCTCCTCCTGTTATTCCCTTCCTCCTGTTCCCCTTCCTCCTTTCCACCTCCTCCTCCCTATCTTCCTTAACTCCCCTTTTTCTTATTCTTCCTCCTCCTCCTCCTCCTCCTTATTCCCTTTCTTCCGTTCCCCTTCTTCCTTTCCACCTCCTCCTCCTCCCCTCCTCCCTATCTTCCTTAACTCCCCTTCTTCTTCCTCCTCCTTCTTCTTTCTCCTTTTCCTCCTCCTCCTCTTATTCCCTTCCTTCCGTTCCCCGTCTTCTTCCTTCTCCTCCTCCTCCTCTCACTATCATCATCATCATCATCATCATCATTAAAACCATTCTCACATCTTCCCTTTCAAAGTTTTCAACAAGTGCAGTTTCGGTCCAGATTCAGATAAAAAAAATTATATACGACTAAAAAATAAAACTTCAATATCTAAATTTTTCCTGGTCATATTCTGAATCCTGTCTTATCTTTTTTTCCTTCCTTTCATTCTTTTACTGTCTTTATTTTCCTTACTCTATTTATTTGTTTTTTTCCTTCCTTTCATTCTTTTTCTGTCTTTTTCTTTCTTTCCTTAATTTTTGGGGGGCTTTTTTTCTTAGTTTCTTTTTTTTAATTCCTTCTTTATTTTTTTCTCTTATCTTTCCTTCCTTTCTTTTCCTTAATCTTTTTTCCTTCTTATTTTTTATTTCCTTCTTTTCTTATTTTTCACTCTTTACCTTCCTTCCTTTCTTTCATTAAAACAAGTCCTTACCTTTTTTTTCTTTGTCTTTTTCGTTCCGTTTATTTCCTTTCCTTCCTTTATATCCTTTCCTTCTTTTCTTCCCTTTCTTCCTTCCTTTCTTTCTTTCTTTCTTCTTTACTTGCAGATTTCCAAAATGAAGTAAAAATAAAAATAAATGTAGACACGAAGTAAGTCTGTTGAAAAAATGACCTTGCTTTAATTTTTGTTTGTTTGTTTTGTCTTTATTTTCCTTGAGGTATTTATATCGCATCATCATCATCATCATCATCATCATCATCATCGGCTTCGGCTTATCAAACGGGGTAGGAGAACGCATCCGGACGCAACGCCATTTAAAGATAGGAAAAAAAATACATGTGAATTCATTTAAATATCTTTGCATCTTCTCTATTCAACGTTGTCCAGTGTTGTTGTTGTTGGTGGTGGTGGTGGTGGTGGAGGTGGTGGTGGTGTTATTGTTGGAAGTAGTAGTAGTAGTAGTAGTAGTAGTAGTAGTTGATAGAGTAAGCAAGCAAGAAAGTAAAGAAAAAAAAGTAGAGTAAGGAAAGAAAGAAAAATGTAAATAAAAAAAAGAAGGGAAGAAAAGTATGGTTGATAAAGGAAGTAAGCAAGCAAAAATGTAAAGAAGAGAAGTAGAGTAAGGAAAGAAAGAAAAAAAGAATGTGAATAAAGAAAAAGAAGGGAAGAAAAGAAAAGATAGGATGTACAATATGACGGAAGGAAATAAATCATGATATTATATTTTTGTTATCTTTTTATCAGAATCTGGGTAGTAGTAGTAGTAGTAGTAGTAATAGTAGTAGTAATAGTAGTAGTAATAGTAGTATCAGGACTCCCCTCTGTACTCTATTCAGGAACAGTAAGTAGCGGGCTTTTTTTTCATCATTATTTTCTTCTTTTTTTTGCGCCCTTGAACTGTCTCTGCTGTAAAAAAAAAACGTAGTAGCAGTAGTAGTAGTAGTAGTAGTAGTAGTAGTAGAAGTGGATATGGATTGCGTGTTTTGCGAATTTCCGGCAAACAACAAAAGATTCACACACCACTTTTTATTCTCCATTTCCGTTCACATCCGTTACTATTTAAGTGCAGAAAGAGAGAATGAATGCAACCTTCCTGTCTATAGCGCTAAGTTATACGAATTTCCTCCGATAAGGGACAGTACATTTATCAAGCAATTTATCGACATTTCCGTTCACTCTCTTTGCTATGTTTGAGTAGAGAGATAGCGCACAAAATCATCCTGTCTCTAAAAATAAAATGAGAGAGAGAGAGAGAGAGAGAGAGAGAGAGAGAGAGAGAGAGAGAAAGGGGGGGGGTCGGAATCCTTTTTATGACTTCCTTTCCTTCCTTCTCTTTTCCCTCCTGTCTTCTTTTCCTCCGCTCTCTCTCATTCTCTTTCTCCTCCTCCTCCTCCTCTATTCTCATTCTTCCCGTCTATTCCCATTTTTCCTTTCCTCCTCCTCCTCCTACTCCACTTCTTCCCTTTCTCTCCTCCTTTCCTTCCTCCTCCTGTTTTCTTTTCCTCCACTATCTCTTCCTCCTCCTCCTGTTCCCTTTCTTCTCTTCTCCAATTCCTTTCCTCCACTCCTTCTCCCTTTCTTCCTTAACTCCTCTTCCTCCTATTCCCTTTTTTTCTTCTCCCATGATGATTTTCTTTTTCTTTTTTTCCCTTTCCTGCGAGATTGGTGCTGAAATGATGTCCAGATGTCGTGGATTGCCAGACTTCATCACAGGAAACTTATTTTTTATTTGATGCTTAGGCGGGTCTGGTCTTTACTTATTTTGTCTTTCCTTGTTTGTTGTTTATGTTGTCTTCTTTGGTTTCGCCTTTTGTTGGTCTAATTTTTTGGCCTTGTTTAGTTTTGTTTTCTTTGTCTTATTTGGTTTTGTCCTGTCTTGATTTGCTTTGTCTTCAGGTCCGTCTTGTTTCTTGCCTTTTATTTTCTTTGGTCTTGTTTGTTTTGTTTTCTTGTTGTCTTCTTTGGTTTTGATTTGTAACGTTTGGTCTTTTTTTTGTCTTGTTTTGTGTTTGTCTTGCCTCTCTTGGTTTGGTCTTTTTTTTTTGTTTTTTGTTTTGTTTTGTATTATTTTTGTTTTTAGTTTTGTTTGGTCATTTTTTGTCTTCTTTTGGTTTTTGCCTCTCTTGGTTTTATGATCTTTTGCTTTGATTTTCTTCTCTTGTTTTTTTCCTGTCTTATTATTTCTTGTTTTTACTTTCTTTTGTTCTGCCTTGTTTTGATTGCTTTCATTTGGTGAGGTCTGGTCAGGTCTTGATCTTGTTTGGTTCTATCTTGTTTTGTTTTGTCCTGTATTGTTTTGTTTTGTCCTGTATTATTTGTTTTGTCCTGTATTGTTTCGTTTTGTCCTGTATTGTTTTGTTTTATCCTGTATTGTTTTGTTTTGTCCTGTATTGTTTTGTTTTGTCCTGTATTGTTTTGTCCTGTACTGTTTTGTTTTGTCCTGTATTGTTTTGTTTTGTTCTGTATGATTTTGTTTTGTCCTGTATTATTTTGTTTTGTCCTGTATAGTTTTGTTTTGTCCTGTATTGTTTTGTTTTGTCCTGTATTGTTTTGTTTTGTCCTGTATTGTTTTGTTTTGTCCTGTATTGTTTTGTTTTATCCTGTATTATTTTGTTTTGTCCTGTATTGTTTTGTTTTGTCCTGTATTGTTTTCTTTTGTTCTGTATTGTTTTGTTTTGTCCTGTATTATTTTGTTTTGTCCTGTATTGTTTTGTTTTGTCCTGTATTGTTTTGTTTTGTCCTGTATTGTTTTGTTTTGTCCTGTATTGTTTTGTTTTGTCCTGTATTGTTTTGTTTTGTCCTGTATTGTTTTGTTTTGTCCTGTATTGTTTGTTTTGTCCTGTATTGTTTTGTTTTGTCCTGTATTGTTTTGTTTTATCCTGTATTATTTTGTTTTGTCCTGTATTGTTTTGTTTTGTCCTGTATTGTTTTGTTTTGTCCTGTATTGTTTTGTTTTGTCCTGTATTGTTTGTTTTGTCTTGTATTGTTTTGTCCTGTATTGTTTTGTTTGGTCTTGTATTGTTTTGTTTTATCTTGATTTGCCTTGTCTTGTCTTGACTTGTTTTGCCTTGTTTTGTTTGGCCTTGTTTTGTTTTGTCTTGATTTATTTTTGTCTTGTTTTGTCTTGATTTGTCTTTTGTCTTTTGTCTAGTCTTGATGTGTTTTGTCTTGTTTTGTTTTATCTTGATTTGCCTTTTTTGTCCGGATTTGTCTTGATTTGTCATGATTTGTCTTTAGTCATGATTCTTCTTGTCTTGATTTCTCTTGTCTCCCCTGGTCTGGTTTAGCCTCGTCCCGTCTGGTCCTGTCCTGTAGGTACTCTCGTTGATTAAAAGTCGTTGGTTATAATGAAGTGGAGTTGGGTACGATTCCAAAATTAAAAATGGGACGAAAACGGTTCTGGAATTTTTTATTTTCTTTTTTTTAATCTGGAAATTCGTAGGTGACTGTTTTCATTTTTGTTGTTGTTGTTGTTGTTGTTATTGTTGTTGTTCTTTTTCTATGCTATTTAGTCGTTCGTTATAGTGGAGTTGGGTACGATTCCAAAATTAAAAATGCTACGAAAACGGTTCCAGATTTTTTTTTTTCGTATAACCTGGAAATTCGTAGGTGACTGTTTTCATTTTTGTTGTTGTTGTTGTTGTTGTTGTTGTTGTTGTCGTTTTATGCCATTATCATCATCATCAGCAGCAGCAGTTTTTCCTTTATTCCTTCAGTCATTCATTCCCTTCTCGTCTTGTTCATTCATTAATCAACTGTATTTTCTTCATCTTATTCATATCCTTTCCCTTACCATTTTCCTTTCTTCATCCACTTACTCCTTCCTTTATCAACTCTCTACATTCATTTCCTTCTCCATATCATTTATCAGCTCTACTTTATTTATTCATTCCTTCATCAACTTCCTATACTCATCCACTTCTTCATATCCTTCATCAAACACTAACTCATTTCTCTTCATCTTTATCGCCTTTCCTTACGTGCGCCTCCTTTGTCAACTCTTATCTCCCTTGTTTATTTTAAGTTCTCATTAATTATTTACAAATCTACCTTTTTTTTGTTACCTGGCGAGCTGATGAACGGGCCGGCACACCTGTTGATGATGCCGCCCGTGTGCCCTGACAGCCTAAAGAGACGGGCTTATCGGCGGATCTGTGTGTGTGTGTGTGTGTGTGTGTGTGTGTGTGTGTGAGGGATTAATTTTGAGATAACGCACACACACACACACGAAGATACGTTATTTAATTGTGCATTCCATTTACTAATAAAAACCTTGGTGAGATAAATACTACGAAACAGAGAATACCAACAATAATGATAATAATAATAATAATAATAATAAGAAGAAGAAGAAGAAGAAGAAGAAGAAGAAGAAGAAGAAGAAGAAGAAGAAGAAGAAGAAGAAGAAGAAGAAGAAGAAGAAGAAGAAGAACAATAATAATCAAGTTGAGAGAAAAACATGATAAAAAATGGTATAGAAAGGTGAAGGAAGAGAAAAGAAGAGGAAGAAGAAAAAGAAGAAGAAGAAGAAGAAAAAGAAGAAGAAAGAGGAGAGAAAAGAAGAAGAAAAAGAATACCCTGGTTCGAGTCCCGCCCGCCGCTACAATGCGACAATTTTCAGATATCGCCGAGTGGCCTAAGACTTCCCACATGCTGTCCTGAAGACCAACTATCAACCCGGCCTCCAACGAAACTCTCAGGTGGATCAAGAGGACCTCCGGGGGGGGCAGCATGAGCCAAGCAAGGATGGCGCCACTATAAAACACTTGTCTGCGCCACTAACGAATTGGGGCCTACCGACGCTATAGACCCAACGTAAAAAGTAAGATAAGAGACACAAAACATTCACTCTTCACCAGCAACACAAATAGAAACACAGCCCCAAACCTCACCTTTATATACCAACAAAAACACAAACGGACAAACACAACTCTCTTACCAACTCGCACTAACACAACACAAGCACTCACTCATGAACACATACAAACATACAAACACACACACTCACTAATTTACATATTCCTTTACCAACTTCAGTTACTTATTCCTTGATCACACACACACACACACACACACACAGACACACACAAACACACACACCTACAATCTCTCCTTCTTATTCCCTTCCCCTCTCCTCTTTCCTCTTGTTATTTTTTTCTTTCCCTTTTTCCTTCTCTTTATCTCTCCTCTTCCATTTCCTTCTCTTTCTGTCATTCTCCTTCCATTGTCTTCCCTTCTCTTTCTTTATCTTATTTTCCCTACCCTCATCTACCCTTTCCCTTCCCTCTCTTCCTTTCCTTTCCTTCCTCTCCCTTCCCCTTCCTTTTCCCTTCTCTTCCCCTCACCTTGTATCTCTTTTCAACACACACACACACACACACACACACACACACACACACACACACACGAAGATACATTATTTAACTGAGTATTCCATTTACTATGAAAAACCTTGGTAAGATAAATACTTTGAAACAGAGAATCAGAAGAAGAAGAAGAAGAAAATAATGATCTAGTTGAGAGGAAAACATGATAAAAAAAACAACAACCACAAGCCAACACTCACCATTCGAAGACTTCAAATCCCGGTGAATGATCCGAACAGGTGCCGAATTATGCAGGTAGTTCATGCCCCGAGCGATCTGAATGGCCCAGTCGGTGAGCACGGAGGGCCCGATGACCTTCCTCTGCTGGAGCACGCGCGTGAGGGACCCCCCGCGCGCGTACTCCATCACCAGACACAGATTGGGCTCCTGCAGGCACACCCCCTTCAGGGCCACAATGTTCTCGTGTTTGAGGGGCCAGAAGAGTTTCGCCTCCTGCCTCACGTTTTCTATGGTCACACTGATGTCCTGGTCCGGGTCCTGCCGCGCCGCCTTCACCGCCACCTCCTGCCCCATCCACGCGCCCCTGTACACCTTGCCGAAGCCCCCCACCCCGATCACCTCCTCCAGTTCCAGCTCGTTGAAGTCGATCTCCACAGGCTCGAGGTCGCGTATGTTCTGCACCTCCGCCACGAAGTTCGAGGGGAAGATGCCGACCTGGGGAGGAGGAAGAGGAGGAGGTGAATGTTGGGAGGAGGAGGAGGAAGAGGAGGAGGTGAATGTTGGGAGGAGGAGGAGGAAGAGGAGGAGGTGAATGTTGGGAGGAGGAGGAGGAGGAGGAGGAGGTCTTCTAAGAATTGATTGTTTTCGCACTAACAACTTTTGCAGGAAGGTTATTGCAGTGGCGGATGACTCGGTTTGAGGAAGGAAAAAGAAACACCTGTCTAAGTCTGTACTGCAGCCTTTCACGTATTGATAGACACTTAATCATCGTTTTTGGATTAGAGGTCAAAGATAACGAGGAGGAGGAGGAGGAGGAGGAGGTGTTAGCAAGTAGAAGAAGAAAAGGAGAAAAGGAGAGTGTTCGATGGAGGAGGTTAAAGAGAAGTGAGCATGTGGAAAAACAAGAGGTGGAAGAATTGTGAATGTGGAAGAGGAGGAAGAACTGATGATGGTGGTGTTGGTGGCGAGTGGAAGAGGAAGAAGAGGAGGTATTGGTAGTGGTGGCGGTGGTAAACGAGGAAGAGGAGGAATAAAAGGAGGAAAAGTAACGAGGAGGAGGAGGAGGAAGAGGAGGGGAAAAACCGATATCAGAGAGAGAGAGAGAGAGAGAGAGAGAGAGAGAGAGAGAGAGAGAGAGAGAGAGAGAGAGAGAGAGAAATACAGATACATAATAAAGAGACAGGTGGAGGTGGTTAAGAAAGTGGAGGAGAAGGAGGAGGAGGAGGAGGTGATAATGGTGTCTTGGAGAGGAGGAAGGAGTTTAAAGTAATTGGAGAGATAAGTTGAATTAAGTGAGGTAAGGTAAGGTAAGGTAAGGTAAGGAAAGGTAAGTTAGGTAAGGTAAGGTAAGGTAATGCAAGGTAAGGTTAGGAAAGGTAAGTTAGGTAAGGGAAGGTAAGGTAAGGTAAGATTAGGTAAGGTAGAGTAAGGTTAGGCAAGGTAGGTAAGCTTAGGTAAGGTAAGGTAAGGTAAGGTAAGGTAAAGTGAGGTAAGGTTAGGTAAGGTAAGGTAAAGTGAGCCAAGGTTAGGTAAGGTAAGGTTAGGTAAGGTAAGGTAAGATTAGGTAAAGTAAGCTAAGGCAAGGTTAGGTAAGATTAGGTAAGGTAGAGTAAGGTAAGGTAAAACTAGATAAGATAAAATAAGATTAGGTAAAGTTAGGTAAGGGAAGGTTAGGTAAGGTAAGGTAAGGTTAGGTAAGGTAGAGTAAGGGAAGGTAAAACTAGATAAGATAAAGTAAGATTAGGTAAGGGAAGGTAAGGTAAGGTTAGGTAAGGTAAGGTTAGGTAAGGTAGAGTAAGGGAAGGTAAAACTAGATAAGATAAAGTAAGATTAAGTAAGGGAAGGTAAGGTACAGGAGTGGTGGAGGTGGTGGTGGTGGTGGTGGTGGAGGTGGTGGTGAGTGAGAGCGTCGCCAGGTAAAAGAGACTCATTAAGGTAAGTGGGGATCGTACGTCCAGGCAGGTGAGGTGAGAGGCAAAGGGAGGAAGGGAGGGAAGAGGAGGGGAAACATGGAAACATGGAAACATGGACTAGCAGGCAGCAGAAAGCCTGTTGGCTCATTACTAGGCTGCCTGCGTTCAGTGATTTAATCAATCCGTTTGCCACAGGAGTGGCTTGCAGGGAAGGATTAAAGCACTTGTGTACCTACTCTTGGGAACGTTCAGTTCACTCCTGTTGCAGCAAAGTGGCGATCAATGCGTTTCTTGAAGGAGTTGATGGTCTCTGCGCTAACCACTTCTGCAGGAAGGCTGTTCCAGTGGCGAACAACTCTATTCGAGAAATAACTCCTGCCGATGTCGGTATTGCATCGCTTTGCTTGAATTGTTTTTCCGTTGTTTCTTGTTCTCAGGTTAGTTTGTAGCGTGAAGAGTTTGGAGTGATCAACGTTGCTGAGCTTGTTCAGGTACTTAAAGACTTGTATCATGTCTCCCCGCAGTCGTCTCTTTTCCAACGTGAAGAGGTTGAGTCGCTCGAGTCGTTCTTCATAGGGTTTCGTCCTCAGTGATGGTATCATCTTCGTGGCGCGGCGCTGTACTCTCTCAAGTAATTCAATGTCTTTCCTGTAATTAGGAGACCAGAATTGCACGGCGTATTCCAGGTGGGGCCTTACCAGCGAATTATACAAGGATAACATAACTCCCGGCGTCTTGTATTCGAAGTTCCTCGATATGAACCCAAGCATTGTATTGGCTTTCTTACAGGCGGACTTGCAGTGTTTTGTTTGTTTCAAGTCACTGCTGATGGTGACCCCGAGGTCTCTTTCCTCTTGCACAACATGTAGTGGTTCGCCACCCATGTGGTATATGTGGTTGCTGTTTCTGGATCCGATATGCATTACTTTACATTTGGTAGTGTTGAAGGACATCTGCCATTTTTCTGACCACCGAGTGATCTGGTCCAGGTCTCTCTGGATAATTTCGCAGTCTGCCGTCGTGAGGGCCTTGTGACCGGGAGCCACTCGGAGGCCTGTCCGTTGAGTACAACTCGTTGTTTTCTTTCAGTGAGCCAGTCTTTGATCCACGCTGTCAGATCGTCGCCTAATCCCGCCGACTTCAGTTTCTTGAGGAGTCTTTCATGTGGCACTTTGTCAAAGGCTTTCTGAAAGTCTAGATATATAACATCACTGGGGATATGATTATCCCAGTTTTCATAGATACCTTGGAAGAAGTCCAATAAATTGGTTAAGCATGAGCGTTTGTTCCTGAAACCGTGCTGAGCATCGGAAATGATGTTGTTGTCTTCAAGGAACCTAACGAGTTTGTCTCTGATGATCTTCTCGAGGATTTTACCCGCCACTGAGGTCAGGCTGATTGGTCTGTAGTTTAGGGCCACACTTTTGTCTCCCTTTTTGTAGATCGGTGTTACGTTCGCTTGTTTCCAGTCTTTCGGGACTTTGTTTTGTTGTAGTGACAGATTGTAGATGGCGGTGAGTGGCTTGAGGATTTGCTGCTTGAGTTCCTTGAGCAGCCTGGGTGACAAGTCGTCGGGTCCGGTAGACTTGTTTGTCTCGAGTTTGTCTAGGTACTTTTTCACATCCCGTTCGTCGATTGTACCAATTTCTAGGGGAGTGATTCCCATCGGTGGGGAAGGGCTCGGGTACGGACTGGGTATTCTCGACCGTGAACACAGACGCGAAGTTCCTGTTTAGGATTTCGACCATTTGTCTACTGTCCTGTGTTAGTACGTCACTTTCATCTTTAGGGGACCGATATTGCTTTTTGTCTTCTTTTGGTTCTTATGTACGTGAAGAACTTTTTCGGTTGGACTTGGCTTCGCGTGCAATTTGCTTTTCATAGTCACGTTTACTCTGGCGAATGAGTGTTCTGCAAGCTCTGAGGCTTTGATGGTACTGCTCGCGTGCCTCGTCAGTGCTGTTTTCCTTTAGCAAGTTGTATTTTCTCTTCTTCAAATTAATCGCCCGTCGAACTTGGGTAGTCATCCATGGTGTGCTTGTGGCATTATTTGTTCTCCTTGTCTTCATGGGAACAGTCGTTCTCTCTACCTCCAGGAGTTTGTTCTAAAGCCGTTCCACGCGCCGTCCACCGGAGTGAGGTTCACGGGTTCCCAAGTTGTCTGGGTTAGCAGCTCACGAGCGAAGTTAAAATTGGCTTTTTTGTAGTCTGGAATCTTGGACATGTTTTCGGTGAGTTCATGGTCTGTTCTGATTTTTAGGCGAATTAGGTGATGGTCGCAACCATCCAGTTTTCGCCGACTTGACATTCACGTGTGAGATCTGAATCACTCACGAGTACTAGGTCTAATAAGTTATTTTCCTCGTCGGTTGGGTAACAATCTGAGTAAGAAAATTTTCCTCTAACATTTCGAGCAATCTGTTACCCTCCTGATCTCCAATCATCGTGGTCCAGTCAATGTTGGAACAGTTAAAGTCCCTGATTATGACTGACTGTTTGTTTTGTGTTATGGTGTGAATTTCGTACAGCGCTTCGTCGTCCGCTGCTTGTTGCTTTGGAGGTCTGTAAACGGTTCCAATCGTTATTTTGTTGTGCTTGCTAGTCTCCAGTTCAACATATACAGTGTCATATTTCTCTGAGTCTTCTTTGGTTATTTCCACGGCAGGGTATTTGTTCTTGACGTAACAGATAACACCTCCTCCTTTCTTGTGAAGTCTGTTTTGTAGAAGCTCTCGTATCCCGGAATTGAGAATTCGGTCATTAGGTGGTCAGAGGTGGCCCACGTTTCGGTGATGGCAATCACGTCCGGACTTTCTACGTCAACATAGGCAAGTAACTCAAACGTTTGGGTATTAAGCTCCGCGCGTTGGTGTATAGGACAGAAATGTCCTTCTTGACTTCAACGCTTCGCGGCACAGTAGTCTGGTGTCTGCTTGTGTTCACTGTTGGGGCCTTGGTGTGTAATGAGCGGTCCCTACTGGTTGGTTGTTTACGATACTTTGGTGCCCCTCCCGCGCTCGGAGTTTTTTGAGTACAAAAGTACCTCCTCGTTCAGCAACCTACCAAGCCGTGCTGAGCCAATCGCATTGAGGTGAAGACCGTCAGGACGGAAAAGGTCGGGGATATCATAGAAATGATCCCACTGACTTGCGAACGAAACTTCCTCGTTCTGGCAGAGGTGCTTCAATCTGTTGTTGATGTTCGACGCCTTTCTGTGGAAGCCTGTGAAGGCGTTGATTCTCGGAAGAATCCCGGAGACAATGATGTGGCTTGACTTTTCCTTGAAGCGGCGGATTACTCGTCGGTAGTCAGCTATAATTTCCTCCGTGGACATTGTTTGAACGTTGTTCGTGCCAGCGTGCAAAACAAAGAGTGTGTCCTGCTCCGTGCGGTCTGAGACGAGGTCTACCGCTTCTTTTATATCTTGTAGTTTTGCACCAGGAATACAGTAGCGTCTTCTGTTCTTGATACTTCGTCCACAGAACTCAGTCAGTTGTTCTCTAATGCTGTCACCCACCAGTTTTATGTTAACCTTGGTGTTGATTCTTGATCCGTTGAAGTGTGATCCGTCTTCACAGGAGACGGCTGGGAGGATGGTCTTCCGTCTACGCCTGCAAGCTAGGGGGGAGGAGGAGGAGGAGGAGGAGGAGGAGGAGGAGGAGGAAGAAGGAGGTGAAGAGAAGGAAGAAGAAGAAGGAGAAGAAGCAGGAGAAGAAGAAGAAGAAGATGATGATGATGATGAGGAGGAGGAGGAGGAGGAGGATGAGGATGAGGAGGAAGAGGAGGAAGAGGAGGGGGAAGGGGGGGAGGAGGAGGAGGAGGAGGAGGAGGAGGAGGAGGAGGAGGAGGAGGAAGAATGAGAGGAAAAAGAAGATGAAGAAGGCGTAGAAGAAGCAGAGGAGGAGGAGGAGGGAGTGGAGGAGGAGGACGAGGGGGACGAGGAGATGGATGAGCGGGCAGCGGAGGTGGAAGCAGAAGAAGAAGAAGAAGAAGAAGAAGAAGAAGAAGGAGAAGAAGAAGCAGAGGAGGAAGAGGAGGAGGAGAGGGAAGAGGAGGAGGAGGAGGAGGAGGGGGAGGGGGAGGGGGACGATGAGGAGGGGGGGGGAGGAGGAGGAGGAGGACGTGGGGGACGAGAAGGAGATGGATGGGCACGCAGTGGAAGCGGTAACACAAGAAGAAGAAGAAGAAGAAGAAGAAGAAGAAGAAGAAGAAGAAGAAGAAGAAGAAGAAGAAGAAGAAGAAGAAGAAGACCTCACCCAGGGGCCATGGCTCTCGTCCGGACCGCTGGTACGGTGGAGGAGAGGGAGGAGGGAGATGAAGAAGGGGTGGAGGCAGCCGGAGTAAGAGAAGAAGAGGAAGGCAAAGAAGAAGAAGAAGAAGAGGAAGAAGAAGAAGAAGAAGAGGAAGAAGCAGCGGGGGTGAGCTGGTAGAGGGGGACGTTGGTTCAACGCTTTAAGGCACTCGGTTAAACCCCTCTCTAAATCTGAGATCTTCTTTTCCATTTGACAGTGTCTACATGACTCCGCCCCCTTATCAAAATATTGTGGGGCGAAGCGTCCTTTGCACCCGGGGCATTTGCGTAGTGATGAAGCCATATCTTTGATTGTTATCGTTTGTTATGTTTTGTTACCTTTAACTTCAGAGAGAATGAGTGGCAGTAGGTCAGAGGGAACGATTAACTCCTCCTGTCTGGCTCGGGCAGGTGTTCTCTTTAGACTTCCTCTAGGGGATTCACGCGGCCGGGTAGGGGAGGAAAAACAAAGGGTCTCCAGGGAATTTCGCCTCCGCGCGGCTGGGTATACGCGGCGGGAATGTACGGACCGAAACAATGAAAGAAAATCAGCCTGAAAACAAGGACCTCCTAGTACACTTCTTAGAAAATAATATGTAAATTATGTGTAGTAAGGTTAAGAAGGAGCTTAATACAGTTAGGAAGGAGTTGTATGTGCACCACAGTGTTGTGAGGAGGTGTAGGGGAGGTGTAGGGTGTGGGCAGAAGGGATGAGCAAGTGTGCTAAAGAGAATGTGTTTAAGTAAAGTGAATATAACACTTAGCACTTAGCAGAGCAGGTCAGCGAAGCAGCAAAGCAGCAGCAGCAGCAATAGGAGAGCCTCAGGATATGCTGGAGAGCACAAAAGGAAAGCACAACTGCCGAGACAGCGAGCGTAGTTGACACGTGTGACCCCGAAGCAGGTCGCGGTCAACTGAGGGGGACGGGAGGAAAGGTGATGGGAAGGGGCAGGAAGAAGAGGAGAGGAAAGGGGAGAAGATAGGGGGGATATGGAGGGGAGAGGGAGAAGGAAGGGGAAGCGGGGGAAAGTGAAGACTGGAAAGGAGAGGAGAGGATGGGAGAAAGGGAAGGGAAGGGCAAGGAAGGGAGGGAGGGAAGGAAGGAAGGGAGAAGGAAGGGGAAGTGAGGGAAAGGGAAGGAAAAAAAACGAAAGTGAAGGGTGGGAGGGAAAGGAGAGGAAGGGAGAAAGGGGAAGAAAGGGGCAAGGAAGGGAGGGAAGGGAGAAGGGAGGGGAAGTGGGGAAAAGGAAGAAAAAAAGAGGGAGGAGGGAGTGGGATGGAAAGTGAAGGCTGGGAGAGGAGAATAAGGGAGAAAGGGGGAGGGAGGGGCAAGGAAGGGAGAGAAGGGGAAAAAAGGGGAAAAATAGGGGGGAAAAGGGAAAAAAGGGGAAAAAAGGGAAAAAAGGGGAAAAAAGGGAAAGGGAAGGGGAAAAAAGGAGGAAAAGGGGAAAAAGGGAAAGGGAAGGGGGAAAAAAGGGGAAAAAGGGAGATAAGGGGAAAAAAGGAAAGGGAAGGGGAAAAAAAGGGAAAGGGAAGGGGAAAAAAGGGGAAAAGGGGAAAAAAGGAAAGGAAGGAGAAAAGGGGAAAAGGGAAAAAGGAAAGGAAGGGGAAAAAGGGAAAGGGAAAAGAGAAATAAGGGGAAAAAGGAAAGGGAAGGGGATAAGGGGAAAGGGGAAAAAGGAAAGGAAGGGGAAAAGGGGGAAAAAAAGGAAAAGGAAGGGGGAAAAAGGGGGAAACGGGGAAAAAAAGGAAAGGGAAGGGGGAAAAAGGGGGAAAGGGGGAAAAAAGGGAAAAGGAAGGGGGGATAAGGGGGAAAGGGGGAAAAAAGGAAAGGGAAGGGGGAAAAAGGGGGAAATGGGGAAAAAAGGGAAAAGGAAGGGGGGATAAGGGGGAAAGGGGGAAAAAAGGGAAAGGGAAGGGAGAAAAAGGGAAGGGAAAAAAAGGGGAAGGGAAGGGAGGGGTAAGGAAGGAAGGAAGGGAGGGAAGGGAGAAGGGAGGGGGAGGGGGCATGTGTCGTGAGTCAGGCTAAGCGGCCATAACTTTGTACAGGCTAATTAGGGGCGCGGGTAGCCATTAAGACAGCCGGTGCGCGCGTTAATTACTGAGCCATAAACAGGAGGACCAGGAGGAGGAGGAAGGCTGGAACTTTCCTAACCTAACCTAACATTACCTAACCATGTCTACCCTAACATTACCCAACTATGACTACCCTAACTTTTACCTAACCTTACCTTACCTAACCAAGCCTACCCTAACATTACCCAACTATGACTACCCTAACTTTAACCTAACCTTACCTTACCTAACCATGCCTATCCTAACATTACCTAACCAAGCCTACCCTAACATTACCTAACTATGACTACCCTAACTTTTACCTAACCTTACCTAACCTAACCAAGCCTACCCTAACATTACCCAACTATGACTACCCTAACTTTTACCTAACCTTACCTTACCTAACCATGCCTATCCTAACATTACCTAACCATGCCTATCCTAACATTACCCAACTATGACTACCCTAACTTTTACCTAACCTTACCTTACATAACCTAACCAAGCCTATCCTAACATTACCTAACTATGACTACCCTAACTTTTACCTAACCTTACCTTACCTAACCTAACCAAGCCTATCCTAACATTACCCAACTATGACTACCCTAACTTTTACCTAACCTTACCTTACCTAACCATGCCTATCCTAACATTACCTAACCATGCCTACCTTAACTGTTACCTAACCTAACCTAACATTACCTAACCCTGCCTACCCTAACCTAACACTACCTCCCCCTGCCTATCCTAACTCCTAATATGTCCTGCCCTACCCTACATATATAATCACCTAACCTAGCTCACCTAACCTTAACAATTCCTTACCCTAATCATGTTTACTCTAACCTAACCTAACCAAACCTAACAAGAGTACAGTTGGGGGCATACGCTATAGCTGCGCGTGGCGGCGGTGCTCATCTCCGTCCCGTTGGCCCTTTGAGACTGTGGTGGGGGAGAACCCTTAACCCGACACAGGGCCAGCGTGACATCCGGGTTATCACAGTTTACCTTCCCCAGGTGTCCCCAGGTACACATTTATCGACCAGCCCGAGAGGAAGGTTGGAAAGTTTCGTTTAGTCGGCGCAACATCTGTGGTCATATGCCGGAGAGAGAGACAGGAGGGGAAGGATTTATAGAAAGGAACAGATCCCAGGAGACGGAACACAACCCCCGATTAATACCTGGCACCCATTCACTGCTGGGTGGACAGGGGTGTAAGGTATCGGAAAAGCCGCCAAAATTTTTCCACTCCGCCCGGGAATCGAACCCGGGCTCTCTCGGTTGTGAGCCGTGTGTGCTAACCACTGCACCACGAAGCCCCTCGCCCGAGAGGAAGGATGAACAGCCGGGTGGACTGCATGCCGACTGCCCAGCCCAGAATTCGAACCCAGCCCCGCACATTCGTAGTCAGGAACACTAACCATTGCGCCGCTGGAGCGTATATCAATCCCATACTCTTCAACCCTTACCCTCAACCTAAACTAGCCTGACCTGACCTGACCTAAACTAGCCAGACCTGACCTGACCTAAACTAGCCTGACCTGACCTAACCTAAACTAGCCTGACCTGACGTAACCTAAACTAGCCTGACCTGAAATAACCTAAACTAGCCTGACCTGACCTAACCTAAACTAGCCTGACCTGCCCTAACCTAAACTAGCCTGACCTGACCTAACCTAAACTAGCCTGACCTGACCTAACCTAAACTAGCCTGACCTGACCTAACCTAAACTAGCCTGACCTGACCTAACCTAAACTAGCCTGACCTGACCTAACCTAAACTACACTACCCTAGTCTACCCTTAATACCCTAACCTAGCATATCCTATCCCATCCTGCCATTGCCTTACCTATATCCTATGCTTAACTAAATTAACGAAACCTACCATATCCACCCCTAACATAACTTACCCTAGAGTATCTTTAGCTAAACTCAGCCTACCAAAGCCTGCCCTATCCAACCCTGTCCCTCTCTTCCCTACCCTGACCTATTCTAAACTTAACTCTGCCTAACAAAGCCTGTCCTATCCTATCCTGCCCCTCTCTTCCCTACCCCAACCTAATTTACCCTAACCTATCCCAAACTTAACCCTGCCTAACAAAGCCTGCCCTATCCTACCCTATCCCTCCCTACGCATACCTAACTTACCCTAGCTCAACCCTACCTTACCTAACCCTTACCCTCCCATACCTTGCCCTACCCTACCTTACCCTATCCTAACTTAACCAAGCACTGGGAGAATTAATGACCCATGGAACCATTAAAACAAGTATTAGACACGTTAATTACACGAGAGAGAGAGAGAGAGAGAGAGAGAGAGAGAGAGAGAGAGAGAGAGAGAGAGAGAGAGAGAGAGAGAGAGAATACAAAGACTAATTAAAGAAGAAGAATGGAGGTATTGGAGGAAAGTTCAAGTAAGAGGAGACCATTAGGGCAAGAGGAGATGCAGACACGACCAAACCAAAGAGGAAAGAGGAAGAGGAGACAGAGAGAGGAAGAGGAAGAAGAGGAAATGAAACAGACAAAAGAAAGAGGAGGAAGAGGAGGATGCAAAGAAGAGGAAAACATTAGACGCAACCAAAGCATACAAGAGGAAAGAGGAAGAGGAAAGAGGAAGAATATTAAAACAAAAAAAAGGAAATCATACAGACTAAAGGAAGAGGAAGATGAGATAAAGGGAATGCAAAGAGGAAGAGGAAAACAATGATCGATCCAAACAAGGGAGTAAGAGGAAAGAGGAAGAGGAGGAGGAAAACTGTAGAGAGCTAAAAGTGGACAGGGAACAAGAGGAAAAGAAACAAACTATAGGAAGAGGAGGAGGAAGAGGAGGAGGGGGAATATAGAGGAAAAAGATGAAAAATGATAAAGAGGAGGAGGAAGACAAAAAAGAAGAGAGGAAGAAGGAAAAAATGAAGATAAGAAAGAGGAAGAAGAGGAAGAGAAACAGACTATAGGAAGAGGAGGAGGAAGAGGAGGAGGGGGAATACAGAGGAAAAAAATGAAAAATGATAGAGAAGAGGAGGAGGAGGAGGAGGAGGAGGACAAAAAAAGAAGAAAGAGGAAGAAGAGAGAATATAGAAAGAGGAATAGGAGGAACGATAAAAAAGGAATAGAGAAGAGGAAGAAAAACACAGAAAGAGAAGGAAGAGGAAGACAGTAAAGGAAAAACGGGGGGATAGGAAAACAGAATAAAGAAAAATGAGAAATGAAAACGGAAAGAAAAACAAAGAAAAAGGGAAATAAAGAAGGAAAAAATGAAGAAGGGAAATAAAGAAGAGGAAAAAAGGAAAGAAATAAGAGGAAAAAAAGGAAAAATGGAAATAAAGAAGAGGAAAAAAGGAAAGAAATAAGAGGAAAAAAAGGAAAAATGGAAATAAAGAAGAGGAAAAAAGGAAAAAAGGAAATAAAGGAGGAAAAAATGAAAAAGGGAAATAGAGGAAAAAAGGAAAAAGGGAAATAAAGAAGAGGGAAAAAAGGAAACAGGGAAATAAAGAAGAGGAAAAAATGAAAAAGGAAAATAAAGAAGAGAACAAGAAAGAAGGGGAAATAAAGGAGAGGAAAAAAGGAAAATGGGAAATAAAGGAAATGAAAAAAAAACGATGCCAATAATCTTAAAAACGTGATAAAAACAATAAAGATAAAAAATAAGAAAAAGGAAAAAGAGAAAAAAAGAGAGGAAGAAAATTAAAGAAACAAAAGAAAGATCAGAAAAGTTAAAATGAAGCAATTAGTGAAAGTGCAGGAGAGAGAGAGAGAGAGAGAGAGAGAGAGAGAGAGAGAGAGAGAGAGCAGAAAGAACAAAAGTATGGCAATCTCAATCTCTCTCTCTCTCTCTCCCCAACACTTACTTTCACTACTTTTCATTTGTATCTTCTTTAATCTTCCTCCTCCTCCTCCTCCTCCTCCTCCTCCCCATTATCTACTATCAAAACAGCCTACCCATTATTTACCTTCCAGCCACCCTTCATCTCCCTACCTTACCCTTACCTTCCCCTTTCCATTAATTATTTACCTACAAACACCTGTCCTTACCTTACCTTACCTTACCTTTGACCTTACCTTACCTTCTTCTCCTTCCCTCTCTACCTTTTTTTACACCCATTATGTTTTCCCTTTCCTTCCCTTCCCTTTATCTCTTTATCTTCTTCCCTTCCTTTACCTTACCTCACTTTCCTCTCCTTTTTCTACCTTCTCTACCTCTGTTTTATATTTCTCTCCCTTCCCTTAATCTCCCTTTCTTCCCTACCCTTACCTAACCTTACCTTACCTTACCTTACCTTTCCTTACCTTACCTAACCTTACCTCACCTCACCTTACCTTCTTCTCCTTCCCTCTCTACCTTTTTTCTACACCCATTATGTTTTCCCTTTCCTTCCCTTCCCTTAATCTCCCTTCCTTTACCTTACCTTACTTTCCTCTCCTTTTTCAACCTTCTCTACCTCCATTTTATATTTCTCTCCCTTCCCTTAATCTCCCTTCCTTTACCTTACCTTACTTTCCTCTCCATTTTCAACCTTCTCTACCTCCATTTTATATTTCTCTCCCTTCCCTTAATCTCCCTTCCTTTACCTTACCTTACTTTCCTCTCCTTTTTCAACCTCCTCTACCTCCATTTTATATTTCTCTCCCTTCCCTTAATCTCCCTTTCTTACCTAACGTTACCTTATCATACCTTACCTCACCTTACCTTTCACCCTTGACCTTTGACCTTACCTTCTTCTTCCCTCTCTACCTTTTCTACACCCATTATGCTTTCCCTTCCCTTCCCTTCCCTTTCCTTTATCTCCCTTCCTTTTACTCCTTACCTTCTTCCCTTCCTTTACCTTACCTTACATTCCTCTTCTTTTTCTACCTTTTCTACCTCCATTTTATATTTCTCTCCCTTACCTTAATCACCCTATTTCTTTACCTTTTCTCCCTTCCCTATCCCTACTTCATTTTCTCTTCCCTTCCCTTTCTCTCCATTCCTCCCCTCTTGCCCTACCTTCTTCTTCCCTACATTTATCATAGTTTACCTTACCTTACTTTCCTCTCCCCTTCCTATATCTTCCTTTTCCCTCCCTTCCCTTCACCTCCCTTCTTTCCTTAACCTTGCCTTACTCTCCTCTCCTCTTCCTCTATCTCCCTTTTCCTTCCCTTCCCTTCCCTTTACCTTGCCTTACTTTCCTCTCCCCTTCCTCCCTTTCCTCCCACTATCTTCCCTTTTCTTCCCTTTCTCTCTCTCCCTTCTTCTCCTTACCTTATCTTACCTTTCTCTCACTTATTCTCTCCCTATGCATCACTTTACCTTCCCTTCCCTTACCCATCTCTCCCCTCCTCCCTCCATTTACCTTACTCTTCCTTTCTCTTCCCTTAATTTTATCTCCCTTCCCACCTTGCCTTCTCCTCACCTCTCCCTTCCTTTCCCTTCTCTCATCATCCCCTCCCTTCCTCCCTCCTCCTGTCTTTACCCTTCCCTTCCCTTCCCTTCCCCATTCCCCCTTCCCTTAATCTGAGTGGGTAATTCCCCTTCATTTCCCATCCCTCTTGTAACCTTCCCTTCTTTCCCCTTCCTTCTCTCCTTCCCTTCCCTTGCCTTCCCCTCCTATCCTCCTCCTCCTTTTTCCATTAGTCTCTCATTTCCTCCCTCCCTGCCTCCTCTTTTCCTCCATTCCTATCTCCTCCTTCCTCCTTCATCTCCTATCTTCTCCTTCCCTCTTCTTCTTTTCCTTCTTTCCTTTCTCTCTTTACCTCCTCTTCCTCCCCTTTCATCACGGTATTTCCTTCTATCTCCTTTCTGCCGGGGCGTTACAGGAGGGAGAGGTGGGGGAGGGGGAGGGGGGGAGCCATCTACTTTTCCATCATTACTCGTTCTATACATGTACTATCTTCCTCCCCCGTCTGAAGTACTCCTTATTTTACCTCCCTCCTACCCGACCTAGCTTTCTCTCACCTTAATTTTCCTCTCCCTTTCCTCCTTGCCTTCCCCTCCCTTCCTTTCCCCTTCCCTCATGTTCCCTTAAAACCTTACTTATTTTCATTTTAGACTCACTCACTCCCTTCCTTCACTCTCTAACTCACTAACACTTTTCCTTTACCTTCTACGCTTGTTTTCACCCTCAGAACTGTTCCCTAATCCTACTTACATCTTTCTGACTCACTTACAGGTCTTCTGGTGTCTGTTCTTCCTATGTATTCCTATGTATTCCTTCATGTTGTCATTCACTAACTCACTAACACTTTTCCTTTACCTTCTTAGCTTGTTTTCACCCTCAGAACTGTTCCCTAATCCTACTTACACCTTTCTGACTCACTAACAGGTCTTCTGGTGTCTGTTCTTCCTATGTATTCCTATGTATTCCTTCATCTTGTCACTCACTAACTCACTAACACTTTTCCTTTACCTTCTTAGCTTCACTCTCAGAACTGTTCCCTAATCCTACTTACACCTTTCTGACTCACTAACAGGTCTTCTGGTGTCTGTTCTTCCTATGTATTCCTATGTATTCCTTCACCTTCTCACTCACTAACACTTATCCTTTACCTTCTTAGCGTCACCCTCAGAACTGTTCCCTAATCCTACTTACATCTTTCTGGCTCACTAATACCCTTCCTTCATCTTTTCAGCTTATTATACACACTTAGAGGTCTAGATTATCTGATTGACCCACTTACAGACTGACACGAAGGAGAGTAAATGATAAAGAGGCGGGAAGAGGTCTTATGCAATCCTCTTCCATCCATTTCTAACGCCCTAACACTCTTCCTTCACCTTCTAAGTTCTTTTCCAGTTTTTCCTTTCCCCTGTTTTCCTCCTCCCCTACCTCCATTTCTTTTTTCTAACACATTTTCTTCATGTTATCAGGTCTTGTCTACTTTCTTTCCCCGTCCTCCTCCCTATCTACTTCCATCCATTTCTAACGCCCTAACACTCTTCCTTCACCTTCTAAGTTCATTTCCAGCTTTTCCTTTCCCCTCTTTTCCTCCTCCCCTACCTCCATTTTTTTTTCTAACACATTTTCTTCACGTTATCAGGTCTTGTCTACACTTTCTTTCCCCTTCCTCCTCCCTCTCTACTTCCATCCATTTCTAACGCCCTAACACTCTTCCTTCACCTTCTAAGTTCTTTTCCAGTTCTTCCTTTCCCCTCTTTTCCTCCTCCCCTACTTCCATTTCTTTTTTCAAACACACTCTTCTCTACTTTCTTTCCCCGTCCTCCTCCTACTACTCCTACTCCTCCTCTTCGGTGCTACCGGGTTAACTTATTATAGCTCTAGGGCAAAAATAAATGAGAACAAAAAGAAATCTGTTCTTCCTCAGCTTCCTCTAACTCTCTAACTCTCCTTCACCCTCTCAGCTTCGTTCCTCACCTTCCCGCTTATCTTCCCGGTCCACCAGCCCTCGTCGCCCGAGATCTTCACGTCCCGGCTGAGCACCTCGATGATCTCCCCGTGGCGGAGGCTGAGCTCGTCGTCACCCTGCGCCTCGTAGTCGTAGAGGATCGTGCACAGGCCGGGCTGCTGCTGGCCACTCCCCGCCGCCTGTAGGAGAGAGAGAAGCGATGGTTAGGTTGGACGGAGGGAGGGTCAGGTTGGGAGATGGTGTGCGATAGTTTAAAGGCTGTGGGAGGGAGGGAACAGATGGTTAGGACAGACGGAGGGAGGGTCAGGTTAGGAGATGGTGTGATAGTTTAAAGGCTGTGGGAGGGAGGGAACAGATGGTTAGGACAGACAGAGGGAGGGTCAGGCTGGGAGATGGTGTGAGATAGTTCAATGGCTGTGGGAGGGAGGGAACAGATGGTTAAGACAGACAGAGGGAGGGTCAGGTTGGGAGATAGTGTGCGATAGTTTAAAGGCTGTGGGAGGGAGGGAACAGATGGTTAGGACAGACAGAGGGAGGGTCAGGCTGGGAGATAGTGTGCGATAGTTTAAAGGCTGTGGGAGGGAGGGAACAGATGGTTAGGACAGACAGAGGGAGGGTCAGGCTGGGAGATGGTATGCGATAGTTCAAAGGCTGTGGGAGGGAGGGAACAGATGGTTAGGACAGACAGAGGGAGGGTCAGGCTGGGAGATGGTGTGCGATAGTTCAAAGGTTGTGGGAGAGGAAGGCGATGGTTAGGGACAGAGATGGTAGGTTAGTAAGGACAGAGGGTCAAGTCTGATATGCTGTGCGCTAGTCCGAAGCCGAAACAAGTACATGAACACCACTTTTGAATGTTAGAGATCAAAATACATAAACAAAGGGCACTGAGAACGGAGAACGGCGACAAAACAAAAACCGTAGCAGGATGAAGTACACTAACAACAGGGAGGAAGAGGATCCGGTTGGGAAATGAACTTAGAAAACACGAAAACATCCCTGACAGAAAGTTGGAGTAAAAGTGATGAAAGCATATAACCACTGAACACAGAAAGACAATAGAAAAGACAGATACAGAGATAGAGACATAGATAGAAATAGCCAGAGGACCAGATGGAGAGGTTAAGTTAGGACACAAAACAAAACATCCCTGACAGAAAGTTGCAATATAAGTGATGAAAGCATATAACCACTGAACACTGAGAAAGACAATAGAAAAGACAGCCAGATACAGAAATAGAGACATAGATACAGATAGCCAGAGGACCAGATGGAGAGGTTAAGTTAGGACACAAAACAAAACATCCCTGACAGAAAGTTGGAATATAAGAGATGAAAGCATATAACCATTGAACACAGAAAGACAATAGAAAAGACAGCCAGATACAGAGATAGAGACATAGATAGAAATAGCCAGAGGACCAGATTGAGAGGTTAAGTTAGGACACAAAACAAAACATCCCTGACAGAGAGTTGGAATATAAGAGATGAAAGCGTATAACCACTGAACACAGAAAGACAATAGAAAAGACAACCAGAAACAGAGATAGAGACATAGATACAGATAGCCAGAGGACCAGATGGAGAGGTTAAGTTAGGACACAAAACAAAACATCCCTGACAGAAAGTTGGAATATAAGAGATGAAAGCGTATAACCACTGAACACAGAAAGACAATAGAAAAGACAACCAGAAACAGAAATAGAGACATAGATACAGATAGCCAGAGGACCAGATGGAGAGGTTAAGTTAGGACACAAAACAAAACATCCCTGACAGAAAGTTGCAATATACGAGATGAAAGCATATAACCATTGAACACAGAAAGACAATAGAAAAGACAACCAGAAACAGAGATAGAGACATAGATACAGATAGCCAGAGGACCAGATGGAGAGGTTAAGTTAGGACACAAAACAAAACATCCCTGACAGAAAGTTGGAATATAAGAGATGAAAGCGTATAACCACTGAACACAGAGAAAGACAATAGAAAAGACAGATACAGAGATAGAGACATAGATACAGATAGCCAGAGGACCAGCTGGAGAGGTTAAGTTAGGACACAAAACAAAACATCCCTGACAGAAAGTTGGAATATAAGTGATGAAAGCGTATAACCATTGAACACAGAAAGACAATAGAAAAGACAGCCAGATACAGAAATAGAGAAATAGATACAGATAGCCAGAGGACCAGATGGAGAGGTTAAGTTAGGACACAAAACAAAACATCCCTGACAGAAAGTTGCAATATAAGAGATGAAAGCATATAACCACTGAACACAGAAAGACAATAGAAAAGACAGCCAGATACAGAAATAGAGACATAGATAGAAATAGACAGAGGACCAGATGGAGAGGTTAAGTTAGGACACAAAACAAAACATCCCTGACAGAAAGTTGGAATATAAGAGATGAAAGCATATAACCACTGAACACTGAGAAAGACAATAGAAAAAGCCAGATACAGAGATAGAGACATAGATAGAAATAGACAGAGGACCAGATGGAGAGGTTAAGTTAGGACACAAAACAAAACATCCCTGACAGAAAGTTGCAATATAGGTCATTAAAATATATAACCGATGAACACTGAGAAAGACGATATTAAAAACGACAGTCAGGGCAAGATGGAGTACACTAACACCAGAGAGAGAGGTGGAGTTAGAGCATTTATGGAGCAGGATGGAGTGCACTAACACCAGAGAGAGAGGTGGAGTTCGAGCATTTGTGAGAGCAGGATGGAGTACACTAACACCAGAGAGAGAGGTGGAGAGGTGGAGTTAGAGCATTTGTGGAGGAGGAGGAGGAGTACACTAACACCAGAGAGAGAGGTGGAGAGGTGGAGTTAGACCATTTGTGGAGCAGGATGGAGTACACTAACACCAGAGAGAGAGAGGTGGAGAGGTGGAGTTAGAGCATTTGTGGAGCAGGATGGAGTACACTAACACCAGAGAGAGAGAGGTGGAGAGGTGGAGTTAGAGCATTTGTGGAGCAGGATGGAGTACACTAACACCAGACAGAGAGAGGTGGAGAGGTGGAGTTAGAGCATTTGTGGAGCAGGATGGAGTACACTAACACCAGACAGAGAGAGAGGTGGAGAGGTGGAGTTAGAGCATTTGTGGAGCAGGATGGAGTACACTAACACCAGAGAGAGAGAGGTGGAGAGGTGGAGTTAGAGCATTTGTGGAGCAGGATGGAGGACACTAACACCAGAGAGAGAGGTGGAGAGGTGGAGTTAGAGCATTTGTGAGAGCAGGATGGAGTACACTAACACCAGAAAGAGAGGTGGAGAGGTGGAGTTAGAGCATTTGTGGAGCAGGATGGAGTACACTAACACCAGAGAGAGGTGGAGAGGTGGAGTTAGAGCATTTGTGGAGCAGGATGGAGTACACTAACACCAGAGAGAGAGGTGGAGAGATGGAGTTAGACCATTTGTGGAGCAGGGTGGAGTACACTAACACCAGAGAGAGAGGTGGAGAGGTGGAGTTAGAGCATTTGTGGAGCAGGATGGAGCACACTAACACCAGAGAGAGAGGTGGAGAGGTGGAGTTAGAGCATTTGTGAGAGCAGGATGGAGTACACTAACACCAGAGAGAGAGGTGGAGAGGTGGAGTTAGAGCATTTGTGGAGCAGGGTGGAGTACACTAACACCAGACAGATGGAGGTGGATGACATTAGATGACATTTGAAGAGGATTTAGTTCTGCTGTAGACTAATGATGATGATGGTAAACAAGAGTGATAGAAATAAACAATAAAAATCAATGCCAATGTTTTTTTTTTGTTGTTGTTGTTGTTGTTGACGTAATGTGTTAATGTTATGTTAATGTGATCAGTTCATCAGGTAACCCCATTTACAGGTGAGGGAGGGAGGGAGGAGGAGGAGGAGGAGGAGGAGGAGGAGGAGGACGAGGAGGAGGAGGTGAACTATTGACAAAACACTGCCATTTCCACTAGTCTCTCCTTTCTCCTCCTCCTCCTCCTCCTCCTCCTCCTCTCTCTTCTCCTCTCCTCCTCCTCCTTCCTATAACAGTGGTGAAAAAGGTCAGAATTTAGAATATTTAAAACCATCTCCCTTTTCTCTCCTCCTCCCCCTCCCCCTCCTCCTCCTCCTCCTCCTCCTTCCATAGACTTCAACAACTGAAAATAATGCAGATGTGACCTATCTCTTTCTTCCTCCCCCCTCCCCCCCTCTCCTCTTCTTCCCTTCCTCCTCCCTCCTCTTCCTCCTCTCCCTTATCTTCCCCTTCCTCTCACCTCCCCTAATCTTGATCTAGCCATTATGACCTATTCAAAACCCTCTTCTTCCCTTCATCTCCCCTTCCCCTCTTCTTCCTCTCTCTTCACCTACCTGTTCCTCCCTTCCCTTCCCTTTCCTTTCACTCCCTTCCCCTTTTCTTTCTCTTCCCTTACTCTACAATACCCTTTCTTCCCTTCCTTTCCCCTTTCCTCTCTCTATTTCTTCCCCTACTCTTTCTTCCTCTTCTTCATTTACATTCTCTCCCCTCCCCTTCCTTTCCCTTCTCTTCTCTTCCCTTCTCTTCTCTTCTCTTCCCTTCCTCTCTCTATTTCTTCCCCTACTTTTTCTTCATTTACCTTCTCTTCCCTCCCCTTCCTTGCCCTTCTCTTCCCTTCCCTTCCCTTCCCTTCTCTCCATCAAATCTTCAATGATATCCTACTCTTTTTTTAACCCTCCTCCTCCTCCTCCTCCTCCTCCTTCTCCTCCTCCTCCTGATCGTCATAAGCCACAACAGCAATACAATAATAAAAAAAATGTAGATAATAAAAGCAATAGAAGAAAGGAGGAGGAGGAGGAGGAGGAGGAGGAAATATTTATCTATGCCCTTATCTCTATTTTTTTCTCTCCTATCAAACAACTTTCAAGATACAAACAAATAAGCAAATATACAATCTCTCTCTCTCTCTCTCTCTCTCTCTCTCTCTCTCTCTCTCTCTCTCTCTCTCTCTCTCTCTCTCTCTCTCTCTCTCAAGTTTAGCTAAAGTCATCACCCTTTCATTCTTCCTCCTCCTCCTCCTCCTCCTCCTCCTCCTCCTCCTCCTCCTCCTCCCTCCAGTCCTCTCCATATGCCTCAATCGCCCCATTGTTCTCCTCCTCCTCCTCCTCCTCTTCATATCTCTCCTCTCCCTCGCACCTGCTTTCACACAACACCGATTTTGTTTAATATTCATGATTCTCTCTCTCTCTCTCTCTCTCTCAATAACAACAATAATAATATGGCTTTTTTAACACGCGTATACGGTATGAATACATTAGGAGGTCATACATGCCATTTTTTTTCTTTATTTATTTTTTTATTTTTTTTAGTGAAGGAGGCAACTCAAGGGACATTCAAGACAACAAACAAACAAACAAGGTACAAAAATGCCCACTAAAACAAACAAACAAACAAACAAACAAGGTACAAAAATGCCCACTAAAACAAACAAACAAACAAACAAGGTACAAAAATGCCCACTAAAACAAACAAACAAACAAACAAACAAGGTACAAAAATGCCCACTAAAACAAACAAACAAGGTACAAAAATGCCCACTAAAACAAACAAACAAACAAACAAGGTACAAAAATGCCCACTAAAACAAACAAGTAACAAAAATGACCACTAAAACAAGCAAACAAACAAACAAGGAACAAAAATGCCCACTAAAACAAACAAACAAGGTACAAAAATGCCCACTAAAACAAACAAACAAACAAACAAACAACAAGGTACAAAAATGCCCACTAAGATAATACTTGTAGTTCGGGGTGGAAAAAAAATTAAAGGAAACAGTATATTGTTACCAGATAAAAATTAAGGGTCACAAAAAATATACAGGAGACAGTACAGTGTTACCAGATAAAAATTAAGGGTCACAATCTCAAAACATTTCCCAAGCACACATATTTGGCAAGGCTTTCATAGGAGAAGTTTGAGGCATTTTCAGGGGTAGCTTCATGACCCTGTTGGTAGTGTGACCCTTCTTCCGTATCGAGAACCTAAACAACACTCGTGAGGGGAAGAGGATGAAAGGGTAGGTGAAGAGAGAGATGGAGAAAAGGGGAAACAGAAGGGAAGGGAAGGGAAGGGAAGAGAAGAGAAGGGAAGGGAAGAGAAGGGAAAGGAAGGGAAGGGAAGAAAGGGAGGTGAAGAGAGAGATGGAGGAAAGGGGAAAGGGAAGGGAAGGGAAAGGAAGGGAAGGGAAGGGAAGGGAAAGGAAGGGAGGAAAGGAAGGTGAAAAGAGAGATGAAGAAAAGGGGAAGGTGAAGGGAAGGGAAGAGAAGGGAGGAAAGGTATGAAGAGAGAGAGAGAGAGAGAGAGAGAGAGAGAGAGAGAGAGAGAGAGAGAGAGAGAGAGAGAGAGAGAGAGAGAGAGAGAGAGAGAGAGAGAGAGAGAGAGAGAGAGAGAGAGAGAGAGAGAGAGAGAGAGAGAGAGAGAGAGAGAGAGAGAGAGTATAGAATAAAATTGGAAAGAAATGAAAGGAAAAGACATAAAAATAAAAGAAAGGAAAGGGAAAAGAAAGCAAAGGAAAAGAGAAGGGAAAAAGAGAATAATGCCAGAGAGAGAGAGAGAGAGAGAGAGAGAGAGAGAGAGAGAGAGAGAGAGAGAGAGAGAGATGAAGAAAAGGTAATATGTAACTTGATAACTGTAGGAATTGTGAATGAATATATTTTTGTTTACGGATGTGCTGTATCTTTCTATCATATATCCTCCTCTCTCTCTCTCTCTCTTTTCCTTTCTTTCCTTTAGTTTGCTTTCCTTCCTTTGCTTTCCATTTTTATTTCCCTTCATTTTTCTTTCTCCCTTCGTTTCCCTTCCCTTTATACATTGGTGCATGTTATACGGTACAGTTTGGTACATGTTATACGGTACAGTTTGGTGCATGTGTTATACGGTACAGTTTGGTGCATGTTATACGGTACAGTTTGGTGCATGTTATACGGTACAGTTTGGTGCATGTTATACGGTACAGTTTGGTGCATGTTATACGGTATAGTTTGGTGCATGTGTTATACGGTATAGATTTTTTTTTTTTTTTTTTTTTTACAACAAAGGAGACAGCTCAAGGGCACAAAAAAAGGAAACAATAATAAAAAAAATAAAGCCCGCTACTCGCAGCTCCTAAAAAGAATCCAAAGAGGTGGCCGAAAGAGAGGTTATATGTTATAGCTGCGCGTGGCCTCGTTGCTCATCTCCGTCGCACTGGCCCTAACATGGAAGAAGGCAGATAAGAAGTGAGTCGAGGAAGGGGACGAGAAAAAGCTTAAGCCGGTTTTCAAGCTTTTCAACGGCTTCTTCTCTTCGCATTTCCTGTCACACGCTTACACACACACACACACACACACACACACACACACACACACACACACACACACACACACACACACACACACACACACACACACACTAATAATGCAGCTGATGTGTTCTTTTTTAACCCGTTTTTCAAGGCGTTATTATTTGGTTTTGTTGTTGTTGTTGTTGTTGTTTTTAATATCACATTTTATGACTGAGTTTGTAAAATGTCGCCTGGAAATACTGCACCTTTTACCACACACACACACACACACACACACACACACACACACACAACTCCTTCCACCCCAACCCCACTCCACAAACACACACACACACTACTCACACACACATACAAACAAAATAAGAAGTTACCCAAAAATAGAAAGAAAAGAATGACAACACACACACACACACACACACACACACACACACACACACACACACACACACACACACACACCACCCTCCACCCCAACCCCCCTCCACAAACACACATACTCACACACACATACTAACAAAAACGGAATCACACAAAAATAGAATGAAAATAATGACAACACACACACACACACACACACACACACACACACACACACACACACACACACACACACACAGCCCCCCACACATACAAACAAAAAAAAACCGGAGCCCCACCCAAAAATAGACTGAAAAGAATGACAACAAAAATTCTCTCCCTAACTTCAGCGGCGCCATTAAGCAAATATTGTGGTGTGCTGACTGATGGCGGGTGAAATTGGTATTCGGCATGAGGGAAAAGTTACGCAACTATTGAAGGGCACGTGAGGACAAACAGACAGACAGGTAGACGGATAGATAGACAGACAGGCAGACAGAAGTAAAGGGAGGTGAGGTGAGGTTAGGTTAGGTAAGGTTAGGTTAGGTTAGGTAAGGTTAGGTTAGGTTAGGTTAGGTTAGGTTAGGTT
>NC_066527.1:5216430-5223930 GCF_024679095.1 Eriocheir sinensis
TTCCCCTTTCCCTCCTTCCCTCCCCCCTCCCCCCCTCTATTTATCTCTTCCTCCCTGACTTAAGTTTAATGACAGGATAAGAATTCCCTTCGTCATGTCTCTCTCTCTCTCTGGCATTATTCTCTCTTTCTCTTTCCTTTCTTTTTATTTTTCTCTCTCTCTCTCTCTCTCTCTTTCTCTCTCTCTCTCTCTCTCTCTCTCTCTCTCTCTCTCTCTCTCTCTCTCTCTCTCTCTCTCTCTCTCTCTCTCTCTCTATTATCTTGTTTACATAAAGCTACGCAGCAATTAATAATGAAACTCAAGGTGAAAACAGTAACATGAATTTTGGCTTCTTTTAACATATTTCACTCCGTAACAGACTATACATATAAGTAGAATTTGTTTGTTTGTCTGGTTGTATAGGGATAAGGTGGACTTACTTTATATATGTTTACTCTTGGATTCAGTTTCCGATACTCTATGTTCAACTAACGTGCTAATAACGTGCAAAGTATGTTCATCTGTACCTCACAACTGACACAGGCAAGTTCTTCTTCTTTGTATAGGAATAACAAACAGTGGAACAACATGACATCGTTTACCCATAGGTCCAGTTTTCTATATGTACTGCAGCTGTGTTCCACTCTTAACACACCACCCTCTATTTGAGCATGTGATAAAAACAACGAGACGAAGAAGAAAAGGAGGAGGAGGAGGAAGAAAGAGGAGAAGAGGAGGAGGAAGAGGAAGAAGAAGTAGCAAATAAGACAAGCACAGTACACACTCCACCATATTTTTGAGCATGTGATAAAAACAACAACGAGACGAAGAAAAGGAGGAGGAGGAAGAAAGAGGAGAAGAGGAGGAGGAAGAGGACGAAGAAGAAGTAGCAAATAAGACAAACACAGTACACACTCCACCATATTTTTAAGCATGTGATAAAAACAACAACGAGACGAAGAAGAAAAGGAGGAGGAGGAGGAAGAAAGAGGAGAAGAGGAGGAGGAAGAGGACGAAGAAGAAGTAGCAAATAGACAAGCACAGTACACACTCCATCATCTTTTTGAGCATGTAATAAAAAAAATGGAGACAATAAACATGTGATAATATATTCATCTTCATCACAGAAACACGGACATGAATTAAATAGAAATGAATAGAAATGGCATAATGTGGGCTTCCTCTATATTGATCAGCCCTGGGTCCTGTCTTTATGTATACTGTAGCCATGTTCCTCTCTCAAACACGTGACAATATGCATCTTCATCACAGAAACACGGACATGAATTAAATAGAAATGAATAGAAATGGCATAATGTGGGCTTCCTCTATATTGTTAATCCATAGGTCTTGTCTTCCATATATATTGTAGCTATGTTCCCCTCTTAAAACACGTGACAATATGCATCTTCATCACAGAAACAGGGACATGAATTAAATAGAAATGAATAGAAATGACATAATGTGGGCTTCCTCTATATTGATCAACCCTGGGTCCTGTCTTTATGTATACTGTAGCTATGTTCCCCTCTCAAACACGTGACAATATTCATCTTCATCACAGAAACAGGGACATGAATTAAATAGAAGTGAATAGAAATGGCATAATGTGGGATTCCTCTATACTGTTTAGCCCTGAGTTCTGTCTGTAGCTGTGTTCCCCTCTCAAACACGTGACAATATTCATCTTCATCACAGAAACACAGATACGCCCTTTTGCATGAACAGATATAATATAGCAAACTGTGGGCTTACTCTATATTGTTTAGCCCTGGGTCCTGTCTTCCAAATAAACTGTCGCTGTTCCTCTCTCAAACACTCGACAATATGTTCATCTTCAAAACAAAAACACAGATAAGTCCTTTTGCATGAACAGATACAATATAGCAAACTGTGGACTTACTCTATACTGTTTAGCCCTGGGTCCTGTCTTCCAAATAAACTGTCGCTCTGTTCCACTCTTAAACACTCGACAATATGTTCATCTTCATAACAAAAACAGATAACGTCCTTTTGCATGAATAGATATAGCGTACTGTGGGCTTACTCTATATTGTGTTTAGCCTTGGGTCCTGTCTCCTATATGCTACTGTAATGTCAAGTCTCAACCGCGTGACCAACTCTTTTCCTTCCGTTCATAAGAAAGATATATATGTTAGTCTTTGTTTAAGAATAACTGTGGACTTAATTTATATATGTTGTTTAAAACTTGTATCCTGACTTCAATACTGTATGATCAACTTGTAATGAAGCGAAAATATGTTCTCCTTCACTTCATTAGAGAAATATACGCGTTTTTTTTTTATAGGAATAGTACACCGTGGAATTACCTTGTTAGATAATTATATTAAGAGAAAGGAATCAGGGAGGAAGAAGTAGAAGAAGAAGAAGAAGAAGAAGAAGAAGAAGAAGAAAAAAAAGAAGGAGGAGGAGGAGGAGAAGGAACATGAACAAAAAGAACAAGTGATAACGGAACAAGAGAAAAAAATAGAGAAGGACAAGGAGGAAGAAAATGAAGACAAAAGAAGAAGAAGAAGAGGCGAAGGAAAACTATGAAGGCGCCGAGAAAAGAGAGAGAAAAGCATTGGAGAGAGAGAGAGAGAGAGAGAGAGAGAGAGAGAGAGAGAGAGTCTCTCTCTCTCTCTCTCTCTCTCTCTCTCTCTCTCTCTCTCTCTCTCTCTCTCTCTCTCTCTCTCTGCTATACTATAAGCGACGTGACAGAGTATAGACAACTTAAAGCTGATCTTCTGTAATAGCCAACCTCGCCCCCCCCCCCACACACACACACACGCACGCACTTCAAGGCTAAAATATAATTACGTTTGATTGAGGAAGAAATTAAAGGAGTAAAAGTAGTAGTAGTAGTAGTAGTAGTAGTAGTAGTAGTAGTAGTAGTAGTAGTAGTAGTAGTAGTAGTAGTAGTAGTAGTACCCCCCTTAACCCTTTCTATAAATAGTCTTTTCTGGCCTAAAACTGCTTTTCTTCATTCAAACTTTATAACAGAGAGGGCATGAAAGCAATAACAAAAGTAGGCCTATACATAACATGAAAAATTAACGGAAGCAAGAAACAGGCACACGTATTCACACACACAGTGATGAACCTATTTAGAAGCTACAAGGAAAACGAGGAAACGAAAATGGGGACGAGAGGAAACGAACGAAAAAGAAGAAAAAAAAAGAGTTAATGAGTAAGAGAATTTAGATGCTGACAAAACTTCGGGAATTAAATTAGAGAGCAAAGGGATCCTGCCATTCATTCTCTGTGCTGGCAATACTCTCGGAAGGTTAAAAAAAAAAGAGCATTGGTATCCGCATTCCCCACACACTTTCGAACCTCTAGCATTCCCCCTCCTTATAAAAACATAGGGAAGGAGGAAAACAACGAGAGAATTAAGTTATGGAGCTGAGGGGTCCTGCCATTCATTCTGGGTGCTGGCAATAGATTCAAAAGGTAACAAAAGAGCATCGGTATCTGTATTCACCACACCTTCGATCCCTCTCACACTCCTCCTCCTTATAAAAACAAAGGAAGGAAGGAAAATAACGAGGGAATTAAGTTAGAGGGCAAAGTGATCCTGCCATTCATTCTGGGTGCTGGCAATAGTTTCGAAAGGTAACAAAAGAGCATCGGTATTTGTATTCTCCACACCTCGCATTCCTCCTCCTTATAAGATCATAGGAAAGGAGGAAAATAACGAGGGAATTAAGTTAGAGAGCAAAGTGGTCCTGCCATTCATTCTGGGTGCTGGCAATACTTTCGGAAGGTAACAAAAGAGCATCGGTATTTGTATTCTCCACACCTCGCATTCCTCCCCCTTATAAGATCATAGGAAAGTAGGAAAATAACGAGGGAATTAAGTTAGAGAGCAAAGTGGTCCTGCCATTCATTCTTGGTGCTGGCAATACTTTCGGAAGGTAACAAAAGAGCATCGGTATTTGTATCCTCCACACCTCGCATTCCTCCCCCTTATAATATCACAGGAAAGGAAGAAAACAACGAGAGCATTAAGTTATAGAGCTGAGGGGTCCTGCCATTCATTCTGGGTGCTGGCAATACTTTTGAAGGTTAAAAGAACAACGGTACACGTATTCTCCACACACTTTCACATTGCTCGCATTCCTCCTCCTTTCTCAGCATAAGGTTCGCGCGGGAGGACAGTCAACCTAGATACATACATACATACATACCGTACTATATACAGGTTTATCTTACTGACCATATGACATACTAGCACTCACATGATCAACATAGTACTGTGGCCCAGCATAGTAATAATAATAATAATAATAATAATAATAATAATAATAATAATAATAATAATAATAATAATAATAATAATAATAATACATGATAACGTGATGGATAATATATACAAACTTTTTTCCTACTACTACTACTACTACTACTACTACTACTACTATTATTACTACTACTACTACTAATACTACTACTATCACCCCTACTACTACAACCATCACCACTATATACCTACCACTACTACTACTACTACTACTACTACTACTACTACTACTACTACTACTACCATTACTACTGCTATCACTGGTACTACCTACTGCTACTTTTCCACGCCCTCTCAGCCATCAGCCATGCCACTCACGACCGCAAAATACCCCCATGGACGGATGCTGCATCTTAAAGACTTGGATGAGATGCTATGTGTGTAGGAAAAGGGTGATGTGCATGGGCCAGTAGGAATAGCTGCCCACACACACACACACACACACACACACACACACACACACACAGATAAATAAATAGAGAAGGAAAACGAAATAAGAAAAAACGTATTAAAAGGGTAAGGAAAGAAAAGTTAAAAAGGTAAGAAAGACAGGAAAGGAAGAAAGAAAGAAGGAAGAAAGGACGGAAAGAAGAAAGGAAAGAAAGAAGAAAAGGAAAAAATTATCAACACACACACACACACACACACACACACACACACACACACACACACACACACACACACAACTAAATAAAGAGATAAGGAAAAGGAAATAAGAAAAAAAACGCAGTAAAAAGGTGTATCAGGAAAGAAAAGTTAAAAAGAAAGATAAGAAAGACAGGAAAGGAAGAAAAATAAGGAAGAAAGAAAGAAGAAAAGAAAAAATGACCAAGATGTAGCCTACACTCACACATAGATAAAATAAACAAAAAAAAAAAAACAGCAACACAGCACCTACCCCCCCCCCCCACACACACACACACACACACACACATACACCATCCTTCCCTCAGCTGTCATGCAAGCTATCTCGATCACCTTGAGAGACAGACTGATAGACCGAGGCAGCCCACTAAAAATAGATAGGGGGGGGAGGGGAGATAAAGATTCTAAGGTCCATTTTCTTAAACGTATCATGCTCCCATCACGACACTTTCCCAAGGTCACAGGAAAGATTAGCCGAGTTTTCATGGGTAACTTTCCTTATCGTGATGCAGATGTCGGGGAAAAGTTTCACTGGGATAACAAAACAGTCCATGAATACCCAAGCAACTTCCACGAGAGAGGTTTTCATGAGTGGTTCAATATGCAGAAGTAGGGTAAAAGTATCATTATGATCACAAAACACTCCAACTTCTACGAGAGGCTTTAAACTGGCGTACCGGTCCCCATCACGACACTTTCCCAAGGTCACAAAGAAGATTAGCTGGGTTTTCATGGCTAGTTTTAAGGTTCATGATGCAGAAGCCGGGTAAAACTATCACTGGGATCACAATACAGTCCATGAAAACCCCAGCAACTTCAACGAGAGGGGTTTCAAACAGGCGTATCGGTCCCCATCAAGACTAATTCTCAAGGCCACACAAAAGATTAGCCGGGTTTTCAAGGGTAACTTTCCTTTTCATGATGCAGAAGCCGGGTAAAACTATCACTGGGATCACAAAACAGTCATGAAAACCCCAGCAACTTCAACGAGAGGCTTTTCAAACAGGCGTACCGGTCTCCCATCACGACTATTTTTCAAGGTCACAGAGATTAGCCGGGTTTTCATGGGTAGTTTTAGGGTTCATGATGCAGATGTCGAGTAAAACTATCACTGGGATCACTGAAAGTCTCCATGAAAAACCCAGTCACTTCCACGAGAGGGGTTTCAAATACGGGTATCGGTCTCCCATCACGACTAGGCTATTTCTCAAGGCCACAAAGATTAGCCGGGTTTTCATGGCTAGTTTTGCTGTTCGTGGTGCAGATGTCGGGTAAAACTATCACTGGGATCACAAAACAGTCCATGAAAAGCCTAACAACTTCTACGAGGGGTTTTCATGGATAGTTTTCCCGACCATGATGCAGATTTCGGGTAAAACTATCACTGGGATCACTAAAAGGTCTCCATGACAACCCCAGCAACTTCTACGAGAGGCTTTTTAAACAGGCGTACCGGTCTCCCATCACGACACTTTCCCAAGGTCACAAAGAAGATTAGCCGTGTTTTCATATTAGTTTTGCTGTTCATGATCCAGATGTCGGGTAGTACTATCACTGGTCACAATACAGTCCATGAAAAACCCAGCAACTTCAACGAGAGGGGTTTCAAACAGGCGTATCGGTCCCCATCAAGACTAATTCTCGAGGCCACACAAAAGATTAGCCGGGTTTTCATGGGTAACTTTCCTTTTCATGGTGCAGATGTCGGGTAAAACTATCACTGGGATCACTAAAGAGTCCATGAAAATCGCACCGGGCTCCCATCACGACTATTTTTCAAGGTCATAGAGAAGATTAGCCGGGTTTTCATGGGTAGTTTTAGGGTTCATGATGCAGATGTCGGGTAAAACTATCACTGGGATCACTAAAAGGTCTCCATGACAACCCCAGCAACTTCCACGAGAGGGGTTTCAAACAGGCGTACCGGTCTCCCATCACGACTAATTCTCAAGGTCACAGAGAAGATTAGCCGGGTTTTCATGGGTAGTTTTAAGGTTCATGATGCAGATGTCGGGTAAAACCTATCACCAGGATCACAAAGCAGTCCATGAATACCCCAGCAACTTCAACGAGAGGGGTTTCAAACAGGCGTACCGGTCTCCCATCACGACTAATTCTCAAGGTCACCGAGAAGATTAGCCGGGTTTTCATGGGTAGTTTTAAGGTTCATGATGCAGATGTCGGGTAAAACCTATCACCAGGATCACAAAACAGTCCATGAATACCCCAGCAACTTCAACGAGAGGTTTCAAACAGGCGTATCGGTCTCACATCACGACACTTTCCCAAGGTCACAGAGAAGATTAGTTAGGATTTCATGGGTAGTTTCCCCGTTCATGATGCAGATGTCGGGTAAAAACAGTCTATGAAAAGCCTAGCAATTTCTACGAGAGGCCCGGATACGTTCTAGAATACAGAATTAACTTATACGATCTAGAACAACAGAGATAACGGGAGGTACGGCAGGGTATGTTTTCTAATTTCCTGGCACGGTGCACGTTCACACTGACGCGGGCGGATTTTTTTATAGTAAGGTAGATATAGAACAAAAGAGATAAAGGGAGGTACGGCAG